>NC_138778.1:50671606-50944106 GCF_965119305.1 Pelophylax lessonae | reverse complement strand
GAACCCCTGAAAACGCTCTGTCCAAGGAACGTGGACCACCACTCCTTGTTGCATCAAATCCGTTACTGCCCCCCGCAAAGCTTCTAAGCGATCCGGGGATAGTCGGATATTGGAAGGGAAGAATCACACCGGTGGAAGTGATCGAAACTCGATCTTGTATCCCGACCGTATGACTTCGTGAACCCACTTGTCCAGGATTCTGGAAAGCCATGGATCCGGAAACCGGTGAAGACGTCCCCCCCACCCCAGCTATGGGTGGGGGCGCACCTTCAGGCTTTAGTAGTCTTATCTTCAGCTCTGGAAGAGCCAGACTTTTGTTTACCCGACCAGCGCCCCTTGAATCCTCCTGGAGGGGCTTTGCCTTATCGCCCACCCCAGCGGAGCGGAAAAACTTTTTATGAGCGGAAAAGGAAGGCCCAGTGAGATCCTTGATAATCTCATCCAAGGTGGCCCCAAACAGGCGATTCCCCTGAAAGGGGAGATTAGCCAAAGCTTTTTTGGAACCTTGATCCACCGACCAGCACTTTAACCACAGCACACGCCTGAGGACCACTGCTGAAATCGATGCACGCCCCAACAATGGAGTGGCGTCCAGAGCGGCGTCACAGACAAACTGTAGCCCTTGTATCATCTGCTCCAGCAGGTCTGATACTGCCGGGGGGATGCTTCTCCCCTCTAAGTCCCGGCGTAACAATTTGGTCCATTCTGTCAATGTTTGTGAAACCAAACCAATTGCAATCACTGGCCTTAAAGCTGAACCAATCAGGGAAAAGATGGAGCGGGACACGGCTTTCACCTTACGATCCACTGGATCCCTAAAGGACGGAGCGTCCTCCAATGGGATAACAGTAGCTTTATTTAGTCTGGAAATCAGTGAATCCACCAATGGTGGTACTGTCCATTTTTTAAGGAGGGATTCCTCAAACGGATAACGCCTAGTAATGCGTTTGGAAATGCCAGGGGTTCGTTTTGGAACGACCCCATTCCTCTTTAATTATATTACCAAAACATTTGGGCAAGGGAAACACCCTCGCCATCTTGGTAGGTTTATTAGTACCAAAAGGAATTCCAGTATCAGCTACCTCTGCCGGTGTAACCTCAAGTCTTAAGGTTTCCCGGACAGACAAAATTAGTGCATCCACAAACGCTTCTTCTTGTGCTATGGCGGATGCAGAAACGTCCTCCTCACTGTCTGAGGAGACCGTACCCGAGACACAAGCCCCAGACGAGGGACCTGCAGCTGCAGTGACAGGCTCAGAATCTGTATCTGAAGTGTCAGATGAAATAGGGGTAGGCGGGGGTCGCTTCCTTGCGCCCCGTCCCTGACAGGCCACCTCCACCCGGGATACAAAAGACTCCAAAACCGCTGACAATGCATCAATAGTAAGTGGGGAACTGGAGGGTCCTGCGGCCACCTCGAGGGGATCAGGTGGGGATACATGTGTGGCAGGGTCCATGACTAATCCAGGAACACTTGCCAGCAAACAAAAATTTGCAAAAGAAAAATTTTTTTTTTTTTATGTGTAATCCCCCAGCGCAATAGCGCCCCTCAGCGTACCTGCTTTGGACCCCCACAGAGAGAGAGAGAGACCCCAAGGGCTCACCACCTGATGCAGAGAAGCTTCTATCAAACTGCTCTCAGCGCTGTCCTTTGCAGACCAGGAAGTCTTGTGAATCGTTTTCCCGGGTAAAAGAGGCAGCTCCGCCCCTTTACACTCCTTCCGGCGCTCCCACTGCTACTCCTCAAGGTAGCTGGGCACATCAAACATGGCCGCCCCCATGCAGGAGACACCAGGCTACGCCAAAATGGTGGCCTGCGCGGCCTGTGTAAAACAATGGCGGCTAAATCATGCGGCCTGTGGGCCTGCGGGATCCGTGCGGCCTGCGGCAGGAGGGCGGCGGCCTGCGGATCTCGTGTGACTCCGGCGGGAGGATGGCGGCGGCCTGCGGGATCCGTGCGGCCTGCGGCAGGAGGGCGGCGGCCTGTGGATCTCATGCAGCCTGCGGGAGAATGGCGGCAGCCTGCGGGCGGCCTGTGGAAGGATAGCGGCGCCTAAATAGTGCGGCCTGCGAGAGGATAGCAGCGGCTTGTGCCGTGCGACCAGCGGGAGGATGGCGGTAGTCTCTGTGCTGCATCACTATGCATTGGGTAGGTGCTTGTATTATATCACCCCTTTTACATGACTACTAGTAACGCCAGCCCCTGTCTCCATCCTTGACCCAGTCATGGCCTCTTACAGCGCCAGTTCTTTACAGTGACTATTAGTCAGCTCCCAAACCAAGCCTCCTGGAGTGTATCTCTTATTCACCAAATCACACTATCAAGAGGGAGATCTGTGAAACATGTCATAGGATAGAGGGGGAACCCTGAGATCAAGAGGGTCCGACCATCCACAGAGGGGCCCGTATCCATCCCAAAACCCAACAGGGGGGGGAGGGGGAACATTCTACTCACCATACCGGAACCAGCGGGCACCCACTCCTAACAGAACCCCTCTACACAGAGGTGGGGGGGGGGGCTGTCGACCAATACGGATGCCCTGACTCAGTTTCCAACTGGTCGTAGGCGTCCTGGCGAGACGTTTAACTCGCAGGGCCAGTCCCCGTCCAGCGGGACTGTCGCAGGCCGACCCAGCGCGAAGCTAGGGCCTGCATGCGTTCGTAAGCCGGCTGGGGTGACCACTGGATCTCAACATCCAGCCCGTCGCCCAGCTCCAGCATAATTGTTTGAATGTGTCGCGGCCGATCCAGCGCGGAGCTGGAGTCTGCACGCGCTTGTAGGCCGGCTGGGGTGACCACTGGACCTCAACGTCCAGCCCGTCGCCCAGATCCGGCATAATTTGCTTGAAGATCTCACAGGAAACTGGAGAAAAAAGCTAACTAAAAAAGGATTTATCTAAAAAATCTTGCCAGGACCAAAGATCCCAGCAATGAACTTAGGTCCTTACTCCTGACTAGACAGAAAAAAACTGACATCCTGTAGCAGAGAGAGAGAGAGAGAGAGGATATACCCTCTGGGACTGCCCCTAAGGTGTGGCCAGAACGTTTTCTTCTGCCTAGTGTCCTACTCCTGCAGAGGGCAGTATAACCCAATTTGATATTAATCAAAGAGGACTGCGTCTGTCAATGAGCGACAAAGAAATATAAAATATTCCATGGACTCACCATGCATCTCAGAAAACAGCTTGGGGTGTCTACTTTTCAAAATGGGGTCATTTGGGGGGGGGGGGGGGTTGTGGTATCTTGACATTTCAGGGCCTCCTAATCCATGATAGGTAGTGAGAAAATGCAATTAAAAATGTACGCCCTTTGAAATTCTGAAGGTGGTGATTGGTTTTCAGGGTCCCGTATACAGCTAGGCTCCCAAAAAGTCTCACATATGTGGTACTCAGGAGAAGCAGCAGAATATATTTTGGGGTGTAATTAGACATATACCCATGGCATGCGTGAGCAATATATCATTTCAATGCCAACTTTGTGTAAAAAAAAAAAAAAACTTTTTTTTAGTCATTTTTCAAACACCAGTGACAAAAAAAATAAATATTCAATGAGCTCAACATGGCTCTCAGGACATTCCTTAGGATGTCTACTTTCCAAAAAGTGGTAATTTGGGGGGGGGGGGGGGGGTACTGCCCTGCTATTTTAGCACTTCATGAAATGAGAAAGGCAGTCAGAAAGTAAAAGCTGCATAAATTCCAGTATTTACAGCATAGTTTGTAGACGCTATAACTTTTGCGCAAAAACCAATAAAAATGCGCTCATTGAGTTTTTTTTGTCAAAGACATGTAGCTAAATACATTTTTGCCAAAATATATGACATAAATTGAGTATATTGGATATTTTTTAAATGACAAAGTTGAAAATGTCATTTTTTCTCAAAATGTTCGCTCTTTTTTTATCAATATCGCAAAAAATAAAAAGCGCAGAGGTGATCAAATACCACCAAAAGAAAGCTCTGTTTGTGGGGAAAAGAGGACGTAAATTTTGTTTGGGTACAGCATTGCATTACCGCGTAATTGTCAGTTAAAGTCAAGCAGTGCTAAGTTGAAAAAAGGGGCCTGGTCTTTGAGCAGCCAAATCCTCTGGGGCTTAAGTGGTTAAAGAACAAATCCACCCAAAATTATGTTAAAGGATCATTGATGGAACCCGGGGTTTCCAGCAATATATACCCATCTAGCCTTGCATGAGGCCAAAAAACAATTTGTGCATGACCACTACTATATTTTGATTTGAATAGAGTTCTTTGAATTTGGATTAGAATGTATGCAAAACATTTGCCTTCTCTATAAACCTTGTGCTTCAGTTTTGAAAAGACTACGATCAATTCTCCAAGCAGCAAACAGCTGTTGCCATTATTTGGCCTGGCTTTTTATTATTGAAGACAGGATTTTATCCTGATCTTTATCGAGGACCCGTACTATGCAAGCTTTTTCCAAAGGCGGCAAGCAGAGGGCAAATGACTAGTCTTTTATATTGCTTTTTAGATTGCCACTACTCCCAACCAGCCCAGGTGAATAGAGAGCAACCTCAGCCTCCATGTCTCCACCACACTACATCCCCTGATGCGACCCTATGATTAAGCCCCGGTGTGTAGGTTGAAGTGCATCAGGATGTGTGGTGGAGGCATGTACACTAAGGCTGATCCTTATCGTTTATTCACATGGGCTGGTCAGGAGTATTGGCGATCCTTTTCTCTTTACAGATTACTAGTCTCTTGCATTGCCTCTAGGCCTCTTGCAGTCGATCTCTGGCCCATTACGGTTTTACCATGCCTTAATCTATAAAGTCTGTATGTGGAGGCGACCATCTTGGTAGAGGCAGGGCTCGACTTCCTAATGGCAGATCTTTTCCAAATGACTTGTATTCTATTTACTGGAGGAGAAAAAGTTGTAGGGGAGATGGAGGGAAAATCTTAACAGAATGAATCAGAGGCGTAACTAGAACCTTCAGGGCCCTGATGAAAGAAACCATGAAGGGCCCCCCAGACCCCTGGCCGGGGCCCTTACCTTCAAGCCCAGGGCTCTTCCCACTAATCCTGGGGCTCTTTACACTCGTTGCATGGCCTTTTATTACGGTCCCGCAGCAGGATTCTTTCACAAGTTCTGCAGTGGGCCCCTTCCTGCAATCTTGGGGCCTCCCCACAGTGGTGCAATGCCAGGGTCCGGTCGCAAGTGTGACCTTTGCGATCCTGGAAGTTCACCCACTGGTTTGCTACCGGGCCCCCTGGAGCATGGGGCCCGGTAGCGATTGCAACCCCTGCAACCCCTGTAGTTACGCCCCTGGAATGAATGAATGAAGCTGCATTAACCTTGTACTTTAGGTACCGCCTTTTCTCCAGCAAGCCCTCTAAAGAACAAGGAGCAGCAATAGTGACATCACCAAATCCCACTCCAAATCTCATGAAGCTAGCATTCAGAAGCACCTGTGCCATAGTGGATCTCATGCAAATACAGTGCATCAAAAAAGTATTCACAGCGCTTCACTTTTTCCTTATTTTATGTTACAGCCTTATTCCAAAATGGATTAACCACTTGCCGACCGCCCACAGTATATTTACTGTGGCAGTCAGCCCCTCACAGGCAAAGCGACGTAGTACTACGTCGGACCCGATGTCCGCCGCTCACTCGCGATCGTCGGTTACACCGGGAGAAAGGCAGGCGGCTAATGTAAACAAAGCCGCCTGTCATTCTCCCTTGTGTAACAGCAGATATCATACGGTCCTGCTATGTAGGACCGTAGATCTCTGCTGTTACATGAAAAGCCACATCCAATCACAGTTAGAAGCACGCCCCTAGAGACACACTTAACCCCTCCTTCTCAAATAAAGTTAACCCCTTCCCTGCCAGTGTCATTTTTACAGTAACAGTGCACATGTATAGCACTGATTACTGTAGTAATGTCACTGGTACCCCCAAAAGTGTAAAAAATGTCAGTCAAGGGTCCGATCTGTCCCCCGCAAAAAAAAAAAAAAAAAAAAACGCAGATCGCCGCCATTACTCGTTAAAAAAAAAAAAAAAGAAAGACAAAAATCTTTCCCTTAGTAAACACAATAACTTTTGCGCAAGCCAATCAAAATACGCTTTTTGCGATTTTTTTTACCAAACATATGTAGCAGAAAACAAATTGGCCTAAAATGTTAAAAAATTTAGATTTTTACATTTTTTTGGGGGAATTTCATATAAAAAATGTGAAAAATATTTTTGCAAAATTGTCGCTGTTTTTTGTTTATAGCGCATGATCAAAAAAATCGCACAGGTGATCAAATACCACCAAAAGAAAGCTCTGTTTGTGGGAAAAAAAGGACGTCAATTTCATTTGGGTACAGTGTCGCACAACCGTGCAATTGTCCGTTAAAGTCACGAAGTGCCGAATCGCAAAATAGGCCCTGGTCAGGAAGGGGGTAAAATCTTCCGGGGCTTAAGTGGTTAAATTAATTTTTTCCTCAAAATTCTACAAACAATACCCCATAATGACAATATGAAAAGTTTGCTTGAAATCTTTGAAAATTTATTAAAAAAATAAAATAAAACATGTATAAAAAAGTATTCGCAGCCTTTGCTCAATACTTTGTTGAAGCACCTTTGGCACCAAATTACAGCCTTAAAGCGGAGTTCCGGGCACAGATCTAATTTTTTAATGAACATACCCCCGGGACAGTCAGGGCTAGCACATTCCACAATGGCTAGCCTCTGATCTGTCCCGGTTCGCACTTACCTTTTAGAAGAAATACTTACTTTGAAAATTTCTTCCACAGCGTTTCCATCTCTCTTGTGGGCAGCTGAAGCCGGCGCGGTCCTCTTCAGTGTCTTCTATCGCGTCTTCTTCTCCCAGAATGCGCCGCACCGGCCCCTCTCGTCACTTCCGGTGCGGTGCCGCATTCCTAAACTGCTTCTGGGCATGCCCAGAAGCTGTTTAGCAGGGGAATGCGGCGTCGCCCGGAAGTGACGTGCGGGGCCGGTGCCGTCGCATTGATTCCTGGGAGCTGTGACGTTCAGCTCCCAGGAATCATAGCGAGGCAGGAAGTGACGGGGTGAGCCACGGCTCCGAGGGAGGAAGCAGTCAGAGGTGAGTATTTACGATCTTCGATTACAAAGGTGAGTATACAAAAAAAAAAAAAAATAACTATCCAATTCCTTTTCAGGTTATGTGTAGCTAGCGGAGGGGCACAAAAAAAAAAATACCGATTTTGTGCCTCCGCTTTAAGTCTTTTTGAGTATGATGCCACAAGCTCGGCACACCTATTTTTTAGCAGTTTCTCCCATTCTTCTTTGCAGGACCTCTCAAGCTCCATCAGCTTGGATGGAGAGTGTCGGTGCACAGCCAAATTCAGATCTCTCAAGAGATGTTCAATCAGGTTCAAGTCTGGGCCACTCAAGGACATTCACAGAGGTGTCCCGTAGCCATTCCTTTGTTATCTTTGCTGTGTGCTTAGGCTTGTTGTCCTGTTGGAAGATGAACCTTCACCCCAGTCTGAGGTCCAGAGCGTTCTGGAGCAAGTTTTCATCAAGGATGTCTCTCTACATTGCTGCCTTCCGCTTTCCCTCGATCCTGACTAGTCTCCCAGTTTCTGCCACTGAAAAACATCCCAGCAGCCTGATGCTGCCACCACCATGCTTCACTGTAGGGATGGTATTGGCCAGGTGATGAGTGGTGCCTGGTTTCCTACAGACATGACATTTGCCATTCAGGCCAAAGAGTTCAATCTTTGTTTCATCAGACTAGAGAATTTTGTTTTTCATGGTCTGAGAGTCCTTCAGGTGCCTTTTGGCAAAACTTCAGGCAGGCTGTCATGTGCCTTTTTCTGAGGAGTGGCTTCCATCTGGCCACTATACCATACAGGCCTGATTAATGGAGTGATGCAGAGATGATGGTTTTCTTCTGGAAGGTTCTCCTTTCTCCACAGAGAAACGCTGGAGCTCGGTCAGTGACCATCAGGTATTTAGTCACCTCCCTGAATATGACCCTACTCCCCAGATGGCTCAGTTTGGCTGCGCAGCCACTCTAGGAAGAGTCCTGGTGGTTCCAAACGTCTCCCATTTACAGATGAGAGCCACTGTGCTCAATGGGACCTTCAATGCTGCAGAAATTGTTCTGTACCCTTCCCTAGATCTGTGCCTCGATACAATCCTTTCTTAGAGGTCTACAAAAAAATCCTTGGACTTCATGGCTTGGTTTGTGCTCTGACATGCACTGTTAACTGTGGGACGTTATATAGACAGGTGTGTGCCTTTCCAAATGTTCAATCGACTAAATTTACCACAAGTGGACTCCATTAAAGTTGTAGAAACATCTCAAGGATGATCAGTGGAAGTAGAATGCACCTGAGCTCAATTTTGAGTGTCATGGCAAAGGCTGTGAATACTTATGAACAGGCAATTTTTTTTTTTTTTGGTTTTTATTTTTAAGAAATTTGCAAAGGTTTCAAACAAAATTGGATTTTTGTAAGAACTTACCGTAAAATCCTTTTCTCTTAAGCTCATTGACAGACGCAGTCCTCTTTGATTAATATCAAATTGGGTTATACTGCCCTCTACAGGAGTAGGACACTAGGCAGAAGAAAACGTTCTGGCCACACCTTAGGGGCAGTCCCAGAGGGTATATCCTCTCTCTCTCTGCTACAGGATGTCAGTTATGTCACAAAGCAGTGTCAGAGAATTTAACCCAACCCAACTCAAAGATAGAGGGGCGGGTACTGCGTCTGTCAATGAGCTTAAGAGAAAAGGATTTTACGGTAAGTTCTTACAAAAATCCAATTTTCTCTGTCGCTCATTGACAGACGCAGTCCTCTTTGATTAATATCAAATTGGGACGTCCCAAAGCAGTGCCACAAATGAGGGGTGGGATAACGGAAATCAAAATCCAATCCAGAAGGCCCAACCGGTGCCAACTAGAAGTCTTAAAGGCTCATCAGACAAAAGGATGAGACTCAACTGAAAACCCAACAGAAAAAAACCCTCGAGGTAGACCACCGGTCTCCTCAAACAGCGGCCTGCAGAACCTTGCGGCCAAAAGAGGCATCTGCCGATGCCATCACATCAACTTTATAAAATTTTGCAAAGGTATGCACCGACGACCATGTAGCCACCTTGCAAACCTGAAGCACTGACGCCTGATGGCGAAAGGCCCAGGAGGCACTAAACGCCCGAGTGGAGTGCGCCTTAACAGGGAACGGAGGCTTCCGACCCTTAATAGAATAAGCCTGTACCACCGTCTGTCTGATCCATCTGGAGATAGTCACGGCAGATGCAGGCAACCCCTTCTTAGGGCCATCCGTGATCACAAAAAGTGAATCCGTCTTACGAAATGAATCTATAGTATTCAAGTATACCCCGATCGCCCGAACCACATCCAAGGAATGCAACGCGAATTCCCGAGGATGAGTGGGCTTAGGACACCGGGAAGGCAATACAATGTCCTCATTCAAATGAAACTCTGAAACCACCTTAGGAAGGATGGATTGGGACGAAGAACCACCTTATCCCTATGAACCACCAGATATGGGGAACGACAGGATAATGCGGCCAGTTCTGACACCCTGCATGCAGAAGTGATAGCCACCAAGAAGGCCACCTTCTGGAATAAAGTAAGCAAGGGAATCTCCCTAATATTTTCAAAGGGAGGTTTCTGAAGAACCGACAACACCAAATTAAGATCCCAAGGCGGCAAGGGCACGCGCACTGGCGGAGCCAAGTGCCGCACTCCCTGAATGAAACTCCGCATCAAGGAATGAGTAGCCAGAGGCTTCTGAAAGAAGATTGCTAACGCTGAAACCTGACCCTTGATGGTGCTCAAGGACAGCTTCTGCTCAACCCCCTTTTGCAGAAAGGCCAATATTCGGGCCACCGAGTAAGAACGTGGAGGGAACCCAAGGGATTCACACCACGCGATATAAGACTTCCATGTGCGATGATAGACTTTTCTGGAAGTCGCTTTCCTTGCTTTAATTAGAGTAGGAATAACTGAAGCTGACAACCCTTTGTCCTTCAGCACCTGGGTCTCAATAGCCAGGCCGTTAAAGCCAGCGATCGTAAAGCAGGATGGAAGATCGGTCCCTGCGACAGCAGATCCTCCCTGAGAGGAAGTCGCCAAGGAACGTCTGCGACCAGCCTGACCAGGTCAGCGTACCAGGCCCGACGAGGCCAGTCCGGAGCTACCAGGATAACTGGGATTCCCTCCACCTCTATCCTGCGAAGAAGTTTCGGCAGCAACTTGAGAGGAGGGAAGGCATACAGTAGCTGATGCCGCAGACGCACTGGTCGCCCCGTGGGGGCAGTGTCTGCTAGAGGATCACGGGAGCAAGCTACAAACCTCCGCACCTTCCTGTTGAGCCAAGATGCCAACAGATCCACATTCGGGGTGCCCCAACGAAGGCACAGTTGGTCGAATACCTCTGGATGAAGAGACCACTCCCCTTGATCCAGAATCTGACGGCTGAGATAATCTGCCTGCCAATTCTCCACCCCCGGAATGAATACCGCGGAGAGAGCTGGAAGAAATCGTTCCGCCCAACGAAGAATGCTGTCCACTTCTATGGCCGCCAGGACACTCTTGGTGCCCCCCTGGTGATTGACGTAAGCCACTGCTGTGGCATTGTCCGACTGGATCCGCACCGGGCTGCCCCGGAGCTGCTCGGTCCAATGAATCAGACAAAGTCTGATCGCTCTCAGTTCCAATACATTTATCGGTAACCTGGACTCTTCCAGGGACCAGAGCCCCTGAGCAGATAATTTGCCGAAAATTCCTCCCCACCCGGATAGACTGGCATCCCTGGTGACGATCATCCAGTATATTGGAAGAAATGACTTCCCCTGGCTGAGCATCGGAGACCGAAGCCACCAGACCAGAGACTCCCTGGTCCGCTCGCTCAGTCGGATCCGATTGTCCAGGGAATCGGTTCCATTTGAGAAGAATCTCCTTTTGAAGGATTCGGGTATGGGACTGGGCAAATGGTACTGCCTCGAAGGAGGCCACCATCAGACCAAGGACCCTCATGCAAGTCCGAAGGGAAGGCCAGTTGACGGACAGTAACAACTGAATCGTTGATTGAATCTTCTGGAGTTTCTCCGCAGGGAGAAAAACTTTTGCCAGGGATGTGTCTAAAATTAGACCCAGATATTCCAGCCTCCTGGTGGGAACCAGAGATGACTTCTGCAGGTTCACCAACCACCCGAACTCTTGCAAAGAGATCATGGTGATCTCCAAGTTTAGCAACAGAGTCTGCGGAGACTCCGCACGGAGAAGATCGTCTAGGTAGCCTAGAATCGATATGCCTCGCTGTCGCAACAGCGCCAAAACTGGGGCCAACACCTTTGTGAAGACCCAGGGAGCCTAGGCGAGACCAAAGGGTAACGCCGCAAACTGATAATGGTTCTCTCCTACGGAAAAACGCAGGAAACGCTGATGTCCTGCGTAAATGGGAATGTGAAGATAGGCATCCTTGATGTCTATGGACGCCAGAAAATCCCCCTGATGCAGGGAGGCCGCTACTGTACGAATAGACTCCATCTTGAATTTTTGTACCCTGACAAAAAGATTGAGTGCTCTTAAGTCCAGAATTGGACGCACCTTGCCCTCTTTTCTGGGTATTGTGAATAGGTTCGAATAGAACCCCTGAAAACGCTCTGTCCAAGGAATGTGGACCACCACTCCTTGTTGCATCAAATCCGTTACTGCCCCCCGCAAAGCTTTTAAGCGATCCGGGGATAGTCGAATATTGGAAGGGAAGAATCGCACCGGTGGAAGTGATCGAAACTCGATCTTGTATCCCGACCGTATGACTTCGCGAACCCATTTGTCCGGGATTCTGGAAAGCCATGGATCCGGAAACCGGTGAAGACGTCCCCCCACCCCAGATATGGGTGGGGGCGCACCTTCAGGCTTTAGTGGTCTTATCTTAAGCTCTGGAAGAGCCGGACTTTTGTTTACCCGACCAGCGCCCCTTGAAACCCCCTGGAGGGGCTTTGGAGGACTTTGTCTTATCGCCCGCCCCCGCGGGGCGAAAAAACTTTATGAGCGGAAAAGGAAGGCCCCCCGTCTCTGACGAGGTCCTTTACCCTTAGTATTCTGTGGCAAAAAAGTGCTCTTGCCCCCAGTGAGATCCTTAATAATCTCATCCAAGGTGGCCCCAAACAGGCGATTCCCTTGAAAGGGGAGATTAGCCAAAGCTTTTTTGGAACCTTGATCCGCCAACCAGCACTTTAACCACAACACACGCCTGAGGACCACTGCTGAAATCGATACACGCCCCAACAATGGAGTGGCGTCCAGGGCGGCGTCACAGACAAACTGTAGCCCTTGTATCATCTGTTCCAACAAGTCCGATACTGCCGGGGGGATACTTCTCCCCTCTAGGTCACGGCGTAACAACTTGGTCCATTCTGTCAATGTTTGTGAAACCAAACCAATTGCAATCACTGGCCTAAAGGCTGATCCTATCAGGGAAAAAATGGAGCGGGATAGCGCTTCCACCTTACGATCCACCGGATCCCTAAAGGACAGAGCGTCCTCCAACGGGATAACAGTAGCTTTATTTAGTCTGGAAATCGGTGAATCCACCAATGGTGGTACCGTCCATTTCTTAAGTAGAGATTCCTCAAACGGATAGCGCCTAGCAATCCGTTTGGAAATACCAGGGGTCCGCTTTGGACGACCCCATTCCTCTTTAATTATGTTACCAAAACATTTGGGCAATGGAAACACCTTCGCCATCTTGGTAGGTTTGAGAGTACCAAAGGGAATTTCAGTATCAGCTACCTCTGTCGGTGTAACCTCAAGTCTTAAGGTTTCCCGGACAGACACAATTAGTGCATCCACCAACGCTTCTTTTTGTGCTATGGCGGAAGCAGAAACGTCCTCCTCACTATCTGAGGAGACGGTACCCGAGACACAAGCCCCCGAAGAGGGACCTGCAGCCGCAGCGACAGGCTCAGAATCTGTATCGGATAAATCAGATGCAATAAGGGTAGGCGGGGTCGTTTCTTCGCCCCCCGTCCCTGACAGGCCACCTTCACCTGGGATACAAAAGACTCCAGGACTGCTGATAATGCATCTATAGTGAGTGGAGAATTGGAGGGTCCCGTGGCCACCTCGAGGGGATCAGGTGGGGATACATGTGTCGCAGGGTCCATGGCAAAGCCAGGCACCTGTCAGCAAACAAATGACAAAATTTGCAATTAAAGAAAAAACTTTTTCTCTTTAAGGTAATCCCTCAGCGCAATAGCGCCCCTCAGCGACCACTTGCTTTGGAGCCCCCCACAGCGAGAGAAGAGATACCCCCAAGGCTTACCACCTGATGCACAGAAGTTCCTATCGAACTGCTCTCAGCGCTGTCTTTACAGGACAGGAAGTCTTGTGGATTGATTTACCCGGGTAAAGGAAGCGGCCCCTCCCCTTCCGGCACTCCCACCGCTGCTCCACGAGTCTGGGTGTATCCAAGATGGCCGCCACCATAGCGGGGACATCTGGGCTACGCCAAAAGGGCGGCCCCGCGTGGCCCACGATAGCATGGCGCTCCACGCGCCGTGACCGCTCTGCAGCCGACCGAATTACATCGGTAACTCCCGCGGCCTCATACCTGACCCCTTTAGACTAACGCCCGATGGCGTCCTGGGTCCATGCTGCAGCCGGCCGATCGCTCCAAAAGCCAGTGTTCCATGCTGCAACCGACCGAACCACCGGTAGGTATCTGACAGTGAGAATGCCTGTGGTGCCATCCCCATCTCTGACAACCTCGAAGGGATGTTGTTCCGTGCCCCTGACAACCTTAGCGATTGAACGGTAAGTGTCTTTACAAACTGTATGACCGAGCTAGTAATGCGGCCCCATACTCCACCTTTACACCTTTGTCGTGACTTACAGGATAGTAAGCTCTTGAACCAAGCCTCCTGGAATCTTTACAGGACAGGTCTTACTTACCAACCTTATATCGGTGGGGAAGATAGGAGAAGTATGTTTACCGGATGAAGGGGAACCTGGGATTATGAGGGTCCGATTATCCCACGGAGGGGCCCGCGTCCACCCGACAGAGGAAGAGGGGGAACCTTCTACTTACCATACCGAAACCGGCGGGCACAAACTCCTGACAGAACCCCTCTTCACCGTGGCTGGGGGGCTGTCGGCCAACACAGACGCTGTGACTCCAATACAGATTGGTCGTAGGCGTCCTGGCGAGATGTTTAACTCACAGGGCCAGTCCCCGACCAGTGGGACTATGTCGCGGCCGACCCAGCGCGAAGCTAGGGCCTGCATGCGTTCGCAAGCCGGCTGGGGTGACCCCTGGATTTCAACATCCAGCCCGTCGCCCAACTCCAGCTTAATTGCTTGCATGTGTCGCGGCCGACCCAGCGCGGAGCTGGAGTCTGCACGCGCTAGTAGGCCGGCTGGGGTGACCACTGGACCTCAACATCCAGCCCATCGCCCAGATCCGGCATAATTGCTTGAAGATCTCACAGGAACAACTGGAGAAAAAAAGCTAACTAAAAAGTATTTATCTAAAAAAATCTTGCCAGGACCAAAAAGATCCCAGCAAGGAACTTAGGTCCTTACTCCTGACTAGACAGAAAAAAACGGACATCCTGTAGCAGAGAGAGAGAGGATATACCCTCTGGGACTGCCCCTAAGGTGTGGCCAGAACGTTTTCTTCTGCCTAGTGGCCTACTCCTGTAGAGGGCAGTATAACCCAATTTGATATTAATCAAAGAGGACTGCGTCTGTCAATGATCGACAGAAAAACTTTTTTTTTACGTGTCACTATGGGGTATTGTTTATAGAATTTTGAGGAAAAGAATAATGAATTTAATCCATTTTGGAATAAGGTTGTAGCATAAGTAAAAATATGGAAAAAGTGAAGCACTGTGAATACTTTCCAGGTGCACTGTATACAGCTATTAGGCTGGAGAAAGGCGTGACTAGGTGCAGTTTTACATTAGAAGGAATTTAAGACAAGAAAATGTACTTCAGTTTAGTAATAAAGCTAGCCTTACACGGTTTTCATTTAAATGTCCATATGGAAATTATGAAAAATCATTTGTCAGCACATTCTTTCTTGCCATCACTGAGTCAACCTATTTCATTCAAAATCCCTTATAATTCTGACCAGACCTGCAATCTGAATTCCAGATCTATTAAAACAAGTCTTGTTCCAATATGTACACTTTTTTCCCAAATTAAAACCGCATTCAAATTTTGAATTTTGTTTGAAAAAGAAATGTTCATTCTGTTTCTTCGAATTTCTGGTCTCTATGGGCAAAAACTGTCTATTTGACCCTACTAACCATTTAAAAACAAATGTTGAACTAAAGGTCTACTTGCGTATGATTAGCTTTAGGCACAAACATTTCATTTTTGGTCAGGGGTGTGCAACCTGCAGCCCAACACAAAATCGTAAACTTAGCTAAAAATGTTTTTTTTTTTGGGGGGGGGGGGGGGGGGGATTTTTTGCAAAAATGGGTTTACACTCAGAACACAGTCAGCCAAAGTGTCTTTTTACTGGACTTTTTAGGTTTTATCTTTCCAAAGAAAAACTGGATTTTTGACTTACCGGAAAATCCTTTTCTCTTAGTTTCATTGACGGACGCAGTCCTCTGATGCATATCAGTAGGGTAATACCGCCCCCTACAGGAGGACACTAGGCAGAAAATTTCTAGCTACGCCTGTGGGCAGTCCCTGGGGGTATACCCTCTCTCTTCCTGCATAGGATGTCAGTTTTGTATCAAAGCAGTGTCAGATAAAAGTACACCAACCCACTCAAAAAATAGAGGGGCGGGTACTGCGTCTGTCAATGAACCTAAGAGAAAAGGATTTTACGGTAAGTCAAAAATCCAGTTTTCTCTATCATTCATTGATGGACGCAGTCATCTGATGCATATCAGTAGGGATGTCCCGAAGCAGTTGGCTCAGAAATTAATTTATCACTTTAGTATCACAGTTGATGGACTGATTTAGAGTTATTGTGATAACATTTTGTACACCAAACATACTGTATTTATTTATCTCCAATGAAAGACTTGGCGCAGCAATATTATTTTCTTTAAATGTCCCGAAGCAGTACCCAAATGAGGGGGTGGGAACAGCAGAACAGAGAAAAAAAAAAAAGTCCCAAAGGCCAACCAGGCAACACAGGACTCATCCGAACAACCAGATGAGGTCCACCTGAAAGCAAACAAAAAAACACCCTCAAGGAAGCCAAGAGTCCCCCTAAACCGCACACTGCAAAACTTTGCGGCCAAAGAAGGCATCCGCAGATGCCATCACATCCACCTTAAAAAACGTGGTAAAGGTGTGAACGGACTACCAGGTTCCCGCCTTGCACTCCTGAAGCACAGACGCCTGATGGCAAAAAGCCCAGGAAGCACTAAGTGCGCCTTGACAGGGAAAGGTGGAACCTGACCCTTAATGGAATAAGCCTGCACCATTTTCTGTCTGATCCATCTTGAAATAGTCGCAGCAGACGCAGGCAGCCCTTTCTTCGGGCCATTCGTGAGCACAAAGAGCGAGTCAGACTTGCGAAAAGACTCGGTAGATGCTAAATACACCCCAATCGCACAAACATCATCCAGGGTATGCAGAGCAAATTCCTTCGGATGTGTAGGCTTAGGCACAAGGACGGTAAAATGATGTCTCCATTCAAGTGAAAACTGGAAACCACCTTTGGCAGGAAAGACGGATCCGGCTGAAGTACCACCTTGTCCTTGTAAATTACCAGATAGGGGGAATGACAGGACAGCGCTGCAAGTGATAGCCACCAAGAAAACCACCTCCTGAGACAAGGTAAGCACGGGAACCTCTCGAATATTCTCAAAGGGAGGCCTCTGGAGCACCGACAGCACCAAATGAAAGTCCCAAGGTGGTAACGGAGGTCGCACCGAAAGTACCAAGTGTGGCACCCCCTGGATAAAGTTATGCACCAGGGAATGGGCGGCCAATGGCCTATGGAAGAAAATAGCCAGGGCCAAGACCTGACCCTTGATAGTAATAAAGGCCAACTTTTGATCAACTCCCCGTTGAAGGAAAGCAAAGATCTGAGCCACCGAATAGGAGCGAGGGTGGGTCCCAAGGGACTCACACCATGCAATGTACGATGATAAATCTTCCTGAAAGTCCTCGCTTTTAGCAGAGTGGGAATCACTAAAGCAGACAAACCCCTGTCCTTCCGCACTTGGCTTTCAACAGCCAAGCAGTCAAAGCCAGCGTCTGTAAAGCAGGATGGAAGATAAGGCCCCTGAGACAGCAGATCCTCCCTGAGAGGAAGTCTCCAAGGGGCGTCTGAGACAAGCCTGACCACGTCGGCGTACCAAGCGCGACAAGGCTAGTCCGGGGCCACGAGAATGACCAGAATCCCTTCTGCCTCTATCCTGCGAAGAAGTCTTGGCAGCAACTTGAGAGGAGGAAGGGCATACAGCAGCCGGTACTGGCCCCAGGGGGCCACCAGTGCATCTGCGGCGTCTGCAAGAGGGTCCCGAGAGTGGGTCACAAACCTCTGTACCCTCCTGTTTATTCGAGACGCCAACAGATCCACGTCCGGAGTGCCCCAAGGAAGGCACAACTTCTGAAACGCATGCGGATGCAGGGACAACTCCCCTGTATCCAAGGTCTGGCGGCTGAGGTAATCCGCCTGCCAATTTTCCACTCCCGGGATGTGGACCGTGGAGAGAGATGGAACATGGTGCTCCGCCCAACGTAGAATGTCTGCCACTTCCAGGGCCGCAAGGACACTCTTGGTGCCCCCTTGGTGATTGACGTAAGCCACGGCCGTGGCATTGTCCGATTGAATGCACACTGGACAACCCTCCAGACGGTCGGTCTAGTGAGTCAGGCAAAGCCGGATCGCTCTCAGCTCCAAGACATTGATCGGCAATCGAGATTCCACCAGGGACCAGACTCCTGATTGAGGACTCCCCCCCCCCCCCCCCTAACCCGGACAGATTCGCATCCGTGGTGATAATTGTCCAGGATATAGGGAGAAAGGACTTCCCAGACTGACGCATTGGGGACCAAAGCCACCAGACCAGGGACTCTCTGGTCCTGCGGCTTAAACAAATCCGAGAATCCAGAGAATTCAGGTGTTCGTTCCACTTGGGAAGAATTTCAGTCCCAGTACCCTCATACAGGTCAGAAGGGATGGCCGGTCGTTGGACAACAACAAATGAACCACTGACTGAAGCTTCTGGAGCTTTTCCAGAGGAAGAAACACCCTGGCAGAGGACGAGTCCAAAGTCAGGCCCAGATAGACCAGTCTCATGGAAGGGGTTAGAGGCGACTTTTGAAGTGTCACGATCCAACCAAACGCCTCCAGAGTACTCATGGTGACCCCCAAGTTTTCCGTCAGCAATGCGGGGGATCTCGCACGGAGAATCAGATCGTCCAGGTAACCCAGGACCGATATCCCCCCCTGTTGTAACGCCAGGACCGGGGGCCAACACCTTCGTGAAGACCCGAGGAGCGGAGGCGAGAACAAAGGGTAACACCACAAACAAATAGTGATCCTCTCCCACAGCAATACGGAGAAACCGTTGGCGAGCAGCACAGATTGGAATGTGAAGGTAGGCATCCTTGATGTCTATTGAGGCCAGGAAGTCCCCCTGATGTAGGGAGGCCACCACCCTGCGAATAGTTTCCATCTTGAACTTTTGAGCGCAACACATTCAGTGTCTTTAAGTCCAGGATCGGATGCACCTTGCCCTCCTTCTGGGAACCGGTTGGAAAAAAAACCTGTGAAAGCTTTCCGCGTGCGGAACAGACACTATCACTCCTTGGTGTAGCAAGTCCTACACTGCCCCATAGAGCGCTTGCAAGCGATCCGGGGATAGGCGGACATTGGAACGGAAAAACCTGACCGTAGGAGCGGATCGAAACGATCTCGTATCCGGCTGCACAACCTCCCGGACCCATTTGCCTGGGATCCGGGCCAGCCACAAATCCGAGAACCGGCAAAGGCGCCCCCCCACCCCAGTCACGGGTGAGGGCGCACCTTCAGGCCGACGGGGCCTTGTCTGCAGGTCTGACGGAACCGGACTTCCGTTTTCCAGAGCAGGGACGCATGGAACCACCCAAGGGAGCCTTGAAGAGCTTTGCCTTATCAGCTGCCCCCGAGGAACGAGGATACTTCCTGTGAGCCGAAAAGGACAGACCCCGCCGACGGCGAGAATTCCTACCCCTGGAAGCCTGCGGGAGAAAGGTACTCTTACCCCCCGTAACACCTTTAATAATGTCGTCCAAGGTAGCCCCAAACAGACAGTCCCCCTGAAAAGGGGAGTTCCGTTAAGGCCTTCTTAGAAGCCTGATCCGCAGACCATTACTTAAGCCAGAGCATACGCCTCATGACCACCGCTGAAAACGACAGGCGACCCAAAAGGGAAAGGGAAGCAATGTCCAGCGCAGCATCGCAAGCAAACTGCAGCGCATGCACCATCTGGTTCAACAGTTCTCCAAATTCAGGAGGGACAGGCATGCCCTCCACGTCACAGCGTAGCAGCTTCGCCCATTCAGTCACTGTTTGGGTGACAAGGGCTGCAGCAAAAGCAGGCCGTAGCGCAGTCCCCGCCAAAGCGTACATGTTGCGGGCCACAGCCTCCGCCCTTCTATCCTCTGGGTCCTTAAAGGACAGGGAATATTCAATCGGAATAACAGTAGCCTTGTTAAGGTGGATCCCCCGGTCTCCAGACTTCGGTGGCACAGACCACTTCTTCACCAGAGACTCCTCAAAGGGGTAGCGTCTAGTAAACCGCCCAGACACACCTGGGAGTACGGTTCAGTAGCTTCCATTCTTTGGCGAGTAGACCAGCAAAATAAATGGGGAAGGGAAAATAATTTTCCACCCTTGGAGGCTTATGGGTGCCGAAGGCAACCCGCGCCCCAGGAGGGACGACAGCCGCATCCTCTAAATTTTAGGGTTTCACGCACTGAAACAACCAGTGCATCCACCAGCGCCTTATCCTGCGCAGCAGCAGAGGCAGAAAGCTCATCCTCACTATCAGAAGAGGCATGGCGTGGGGTACCAGACCCGGCCGGGGTACCCACGTCAGTGGTGGCTGGGTCAGACTCAGAGTCCGAGACATCAGAGGAGGCAGGGGTCATTTCTGCATACCTCGCTCTCTAAAGGCCACCTCCACCCGGGACACAAAAGCTTCCAGGACCGCTGAAATCGCATTAGTGGACAGTTTAGATCCGGAGGGCTTTGCAGCCTCTGTGAGGGGTGCAGGTGGGGACACATGCCTGAGGAGTCCATGTTGCACTAATAGGACCCGCCAGCAATCTGAGAAAAATGACAGAAAAAAACTTTTTTCTTTTTTCCTGTATGAAAAAGGAATGTCCCCAGAGCACTACAGCGCCCCCCGGAGGTCAGGCCCGCGCTAAGGATCCCCGCAGAGAGAGAATAAGTCCCCAGCGACTCACTGTCCTTGGAATGCAGCAATCTGATCAGGGAGGTCTGCACGTGTCAGCGGCGGCTATGGAAAAGAAAGTGAGCCAGGAACTTCCCGGGCTAAAGAGGGGCTCCTCCCACCCAAAACGCCCTCAGGCACACCCATGGGCCTTCCTAGCAAAAAACTCACTGCAAAATAGCCAAAAACCACACCCAAGATGGCCGCCGCCATAACTGCAGACAAGGCTACAATAAAATGGCAATAGGATCCCCAGGGAGACCCCACTCCAGCCCTACTACACCATCCAGCCCTGGAGGGCCTGACCGAGGCCCCCCTGCACCATTGACTGAGCGCCGCGTACGGCACACCCCCCGGCCCCCCATGCGGCCTACACACAAGGCCCCAGCCTCAGGTAGGCCCAAACCAGTCCCCTGGGCGGGAGGGGGGTCACAACAGGACAGAGGGAAACCCAGGAGTGTGAGGGTCCGACCACCCCAGGGAGATGTTCACCCCAAAATCCGCCAGGGAAGGGGGGAACTTTTACTCACCATACTGGGAACACAGGCGGGCGCCATCTCATGACAGGGCCCCATGCCACCGGAGTAGGGGGGCTGTCGACCAAATAGGAATGCTGCGACATAAGCCTAGACCCGGTCGTGTGCGACTTGGTGAGAAATTTAACTCGCGGGGCCAGTCCCCGTCCAGTGGAACTATGTCGCGGCCGACCCAGTGTGGAGCTAAGGTTTGCACGCGCTCAATTGCCAGACTGAGGTGATCACTGGATATAGGGATCCAGCCCGTCGCCCAGCCCGGCATAATTGCTTGAAGATCTCACAGGAAAAAATGTTCGAGAAAAAAAAAAAAAAGACTAGCTAAAAAAAAATCTTTATAAAAAAAATACTTATATAAATATGCGAGGACCAAAGATCCCAGCAACGAACTAGATCCTTACTAGGCAGATTAAAACTGGCATCCTATGCAGGAAGAGCGAGGGTATACCGCCAGGGACTGCCCATAGGTGTAGCCAGAAATTCTGCCTATTGTCCTACTCCTGTAGGGGGCCATATTACCCTTCTGATATGCATCAATGAACAATAGAGAAAATATCCCACTCTTCAAAATCACGCCTAAGGCTCCATGTACACGGGACGTTGTTAAAAGTTCCTTTGAATGCTGGAATTTTTAGGACGTTTGAAACGTCCGTTCAGTTGCGTTTGTACCCGCGTTTAGCGAGCGTTTAGCAGCGTTTGCGGGTGTTTGCGTTTAGAAGCGTTCCTAGAGGTCAAAAAAATTATTCCCCTTTAAAATGGAAAAACGCGAACGCTAAACGCGGGTCATAGCGTTCAGACGTGTTCGGACGCGTTTAGACGCGTTTGTGCGTTTGAAACGCCGGGAAACACACGTTCGAACGCAAATAATTGCGTTCTAAAAACAGTCCCTGAACGCAACTGCCTGCAAATGACTGTAAACGACCATGTGTACATGGACAGATAAGATAAAATGTAGATGGGTTCAGGGGCTTCTGAAAAAAACGCCCAACTGCTCCTAAACGGCCATTTCCAGCGTCCCGTGTACATGGAGCCTTATTCATGTCATCAGTTTTTGGCAGCACCTATATTTATGAGCAAATATTTTCGAGAATGAAACAGAGAAGGGAAAAATTAGAACCAAAATATCTGAGGAGTACCTTGAGAATTGCTACTACATCCATCCAGATATTGATGCATTCGTTTATCAAAAAAACGAGTTTTATGTTGCCCTCTTTTACTTTTATAATAAAAAATAATAAAAGTTTAATCACTAATAGTAGAAAAATGGTAATCAGCGCAAACCATAAAACACACAAAAAAATCCAAAACCATATAAAATGGTGTACACTAGGCTGCAAACAATCAGTGCTAAACACAAAACACCAGTGACTAATTAATAAACAATATTGCTGCGCCAGGTGAAAAATTAATCGTGTCTAAATCACTGTCAATCCAATATCAACTCAATAACAAATCATAAGTAATGATTAAAGTGATAACGGTGAAATTAATAGTCCAAATAAAGAGTGAACAAAAAATGAAACCAAAATCAATCAATCTTCATCTGTGTTCACACAAAAACAGTGCTGCATGCTCCACTCCAGTGCTCCCAGTGATAAGTGTAGGTTAGCAGCTCACCTTAACAGTCAAAATACTGAGTATGGTCACTTATTTAGCTTTAAAACAATCCAAGCAATTCCATATACCGTATATACTCGAGTATAAGCCGAGTTTTTCAGCACATTTCTTTGTGCTGAAAACGTCCCCCTCGGCTTATACTCGAGTCAAGGGAAAAAAAAAAAAGTCCCTGGCCGCTCCGACGGGCTTAAGCTTTAAAAATGGCGCCGCCCGTCGCATACATGTCACCGCGCACGCGCCGCCGCTGCTCGGGAGAGGCCGGGAATAGCCGAAATTATACGAGCGGCGGCGCGTGCGCAATGACGTGTCGGCGCCGGGCGGCGCCATTTTTAACCACTTTACCACCGGAGGATTTTGCTGTCTTCTGTCCAGGCCACTTTTTGCGATTCGGCGCTGTGCGACTTCAACTGACAATTGCGCGGTCGTGCGACGCCGTACCCAAACGAAATTTACGTCCTTTTTTTCCCACAAGCAGAGCTTTCTTTTGGTGGTATTTGATCACCTGTGCGATTTTTATTTTTTGCGCTATAAACAAAAAAAGAGCGTTTATTTTGAAAAAATAATAATATTTTTAACATTTTTTTATATGAAATTCCCCCCAAAAAAGATGTAAAAACCAATTTTTTTAAAAAATTTTGGCCAATTTGTTTTCTGCTACCCATGTTTGGTAAAAAAAATCGCAATAAGCGTATTTTGATTGGTTTGCGCAAAAGTTATTGCGTTTACTAACAAAGGGAAAGATTTCTGTCATTTTTGGTGTTTTTTTTTTTTTTAACGCGTAATGGCGGCGATCTGCAATTTTTTTTGCGGGACTGCGACATTGCGGCGGACAGATCGGACCCTTGACTGACATTTTTGACACTTTTGGGGGTACCAGTGACATTACTGCAGTAATCAGTGCTATATATATGCACTGTTACTGTAAAAATGACACTGGCAGGGAAGGGGTTAATTTTATTGGAGAGGGAGGGGTTAATGTATGCCTGGTGCTTACTGACGTGTAGGGGGGGAGGTGACTGAGTGAGTCATGGACAGATCGGATGTCCAGCTATGCTGAACAGTCCGATCTGTCACTCCGTCACTATGGAGATCCGCCCGCTGTGTTTACACACAGCGGGCGGATCTCCAGACTCGATCCCCGACGATCGGGTAAGAGCAGCGGCGATCGCCGCTGCTCCTCCCCTGGCCCGACTCCCGCTGTGAATGAAAACAGCGGGAGCGAGCCTCCGGCGGCGCGCAAGAAGGGGGAGTGTCTGACGACGTAGTACTACGTCGTCAGACGATAACGAGCCACTCTGCCGCAGTAATATTACTGTGAGCAGAGGTAAAGTGGTTAAAATGAAGGCGCCTCTGGAACAGGTAAGTGAAACAGCTTCACTACCTGCCATTATGCAGGGCTGCGGGCACACTACAAGGGATGCAGTGCTGCGGGCATGGTCCACCTGTACCATGCCCACAGCACTGCATCTCCTGTAGTATGCCCACAACCCCGGATCCTCTTGTACCATGCCAGTACCCTGCATTCTCCTGCACCATGCCAGTACCCTGCATTCTCCTGCACCATGCCAGTACCCTGCATTCTCCCGCACCATGCCAGTACCCTGCATTCTCCCGCACCATGCCAGTACCCTGCATTCTCCCGCACCATGCCAGTACCCTGCATTCTCCCGCACCATGCCAGTACCCTGCATTCTCCTGCACCATGCCAGTACCCTGCATTCTCCTGCACCATGCCAGTCACCCTGCATTCTCCTGTACCATGCCCGCCGCCCTGCATTCTCACCCTAGGCTTATACTCGAGTCAATGATTTTTCCCATCTTTTTGTGGTAAAAGTAGGGGCCTCGGCTTATACTTGGGTCGGCTTATACTCGAGTATATACGGTATATTTTACACAGGAGCCTGCTCGCATTGCGTTCCTGGAGGTTTCACATTAATAGTTGCATACCTTCTAATCCATAAGCTTTCACATATATGCAATATACATATAATAAATATATATACAAACGGCACAGCAAACGGACCCGATTGGCTCCACCCCACTGACGAAGTCTCTGACGTAACGCGTACGGGGGAGGAGCCTGCTCGGATCACGTTGTCTTCCTGGAAGTGCTGAGAGAGCTGTGTTCTGCTACAGAAAGCCTGCACTGCTTATGTGCATTTAAATGTAAGCGCAATATCTTATATTTACAAGGGAACAAGGGAATAAATAGCCTTTAAAAACTGAGAGCATTAGATCTGTCCTTTTTTGTATATACCGGGTTCCTGTCTGTATGGAGTGTTAGCTGGAGGTGGTGGAAGAAGGGACACCAGGCTGTTATCCTTGCATCCCTAAATGTGTTTGGCTGTCTGGAGCCTAGTCCTAAGGTGAGCTGCTAACCTACACTTCTCACTTAGCACCGAAGTGGAGCATGCAGCACTGTTTTTGTGTGAACACAGATGAAGATTGATTTTGGTTTCATTTTTTGTTCACTCTTTATTTGGACTATTAATTTCACCGTTATCACATTATCACTTTAATCATTACTTTTGATTTGTTATTGAGTGGATATTGGATTGACAGTGAATTAGACACGATTCATTTTTCACCTGGCCCAGCAATATTGTTTATTAATTAATCACCAATAGGTACATTATCTATATCCTTGATCCTTAACTTGTGATCTGCCTGACTTTTTGTTCACCAGCTATCCTTATTGTTAGTGTATTTTATGTGTGGCCCAGGACAATTCCATTTTCTTCCAATGTGGCCCAGGAAGGTCAAAAGATTGGACACCCCTGTTACAGATGTTCTTATAAAGATAACAGTTCTTAACTTTTTGAGCTCAGGTCCCCTTTTCAAGTTCTAAATCTGTGTTTCAGCCCTGACTACATCATGAAACCTCCAGCAAACTAAAACAGGTGTCACCAAGAGAGAAAACCATTATGAAAACGTCAGAGCCAGGACGTCAAAGTAGGACCTTCATAGACCAGTGGAGCAATCGTTGAAGGCCCAATACCTTCTACTTTAGTTTCATCTGTGCAAAGATTTCTTTAACAATAGTGTAAAAATAAAAAAATACAGTGGACTCATCATATTTACTACATTTTAAAGACAAAGGATGAATTGAATTGACAGCTATTAGATCAGGAAAATGTAATCATCTGTTGTATGTGTACTTCTGTATTGCCTTCTTTTAAACCAATGCTACTGAAGTTTGGGAATGATTCATTTGATTAACCAGTGTTTTTCCCCACTTACCCATCTAACTGGCTTGTGACACAGTAGCCACATGATGAGCCACATTCAAAATTCAACAGGCTCACAAATAAACCCACACGTACACCCCAGGCATTTCAAAGTGTCACAAAACACAAATATTATTAACATAATTTTTTTTATGTAGTAAAGTCCCAGATGTCAGCATCAGGATGAAGAAAACAGATCAGTTACTTGCACAGTTAACATAGTCTTTCAAGGTCTTAATTTCAACATATACATCATTAATAGTCCCACGTGTATAAAAGACAAGTGACCATAAAAGAAAAAAAAAAAAAAAAGCATCAAATAAATAACTCAGCTGCTGAAATGTTAGGTCTGTTGACACAATCTGGACTGTTCTGATAAATTAGTAACACTACAACAAGAAAAAAAAAAAAATTGGAACAGAACAAACAAAAGCATAACAAAAAGTGTGAAAGTCGAATATGAGAGCAGAACGAAAAACAGGGTTTTAACACTTGTATGCATTCAAGGCAATTCATTTGTGTTTGAAGAGTTTGCAGTGTACAAAACCAAAAGTGTTCATTTTAAGTTCACCAAATGGAGTTTTTTTTTTTTTCAAACCATGTTTATTTGTTGTACATCATGGTATATATGTGTGTGCATGAATGTATATACATATATCTTTTCAAAGATCTATTGTGCGTTTTTTTATTTAGAGCAAGATAAAAGTAGAGAGAGAAAAAGAGTAATCACAAGAATGTGATTGAAGCTTGTGAACATTGGGGTGGTTTTTAACTGATGCACAGTCCTGCTTCACTGTTGCAGATTATTCCCCAAAAAAATAATACCTAGACAGCTTTAATGAATCCTTCTTACACAGCAACCAGACTCAATGAAATAAAGCAGCAATTCTGTCATAGCTTGACGTGCACCAATCGTCTTGGATTTACAAAACACTGTTTTAATGTAGCCAATGTGCCTGTTTGTACTTGTGTTATTTTTTCAGAGATGTCTGCTAGGCAGCCTTTGTGAAGGTTACAGGGTCTCTTATGGCAAAATACGACTACAAACACAAAAAACTGGGAAACCCAACTTGAGCGAAGATGGTGGGAATTACTAAACGTTAGCAGTATATTATAACCCATTTAACACTTTTTTTTTTTTTTTTACTATAACTGTATGAATTTTCTTTAAAATGGCAATGGTTTGCACCGCTGGATTCTATGCATTTGTTAAAAAACAACTCTGTTCTTTGGATCAAGGACATTTCCACTACTGTATTTAAAGACTATTCTCAACAGATCACAAAATAATGGATTTAGAGCACCTCTGTAATAAAAAAGGTTTTACTTTAATATCAGAGCAAGCTGTTACAAGACAATGGTTCTGTGTTTGCACATGATGGCTCTTTACCTGGACAATCACGACTGCTATTAGGGTGGCCATACATGGATCGAAATTTGACCGGTTCAACGGGGACTGGGCAGATTTTCGATTCATATATAGGCAAGTTTGTACACATGTCAATCTATTGATCAACTTATAACCAGCCTGTTGGGTTTTTCCTAAACGATCTGTGTTGCCAACCATTGTAGCTGACAGCACTGAATATTGTATTCTGATGGCAGAGAAATTTACCCGCCATCAGAATACAATAGTACAGCGGGAGTTCCCCCATCCACCTTGAATGCATGGGTAGAGAAAATCTGTTATTTTTTCCATTCAACCTTAAAAAAAAAAAAAAAAGATTAATAGCCAGCCTTATTAACCAGCTGAGATAAATACTTTGGGTTGAGCTGCTCATTATGTAAGCGTTACGAAGATTGCCAATTGACAGGATAGGGAGTCACCGTCCATAAAAAGACTTGTAGAGGCTGGCTAGTTCTTAAAATGGTTGTAAAACTTCAAATATACCCTGTAAAGTGATTGGCCTCAGGTGATGCACATAAATAAAACAAATCCTTCTACATAAATTGCACCCGTCTATCTGCAGTCTTCTCTTCTCTACATCTGTTCAAAGTGCTGAATTTGTAAAGTTTTCTGAGAGTTCAGAAAAAAGGGGGCAGAGTTCAGAAAAAAAGGGGCAGAGAGTTCAGAAAAAAGGGGGCAGAGAGTTCAGAAAAAAGGGGGCAGAGAGTTCAGAAAAAAGGGGGCAGAGAGTTCAGAAAAAAGGGGGCAGAGAGTTCAGAAAAAAAGGGGGCAGAGAGTTCAGGAAAAAAAGGGTGCAGAGAGCTGAAACTACACTCTGCAAAGCTCAGTAAGGAGAGCTATGAGAGCTGATTGGAGGGAAGGGACACACCCCACTTTAAACAGCTTACGGGAACAGAGCTGAAGCTGTCCATCCGCTGGAGATCCCTCCCGTCACCTTTTTTCTCTTGGTGTCGGGAAAAGTTGTAAGAAGTGATTCATGCTAATAGCAGAGGGACGAAGAAGCAGACAGAAATTACACTGTGCTCTTAATTGAGAAAAAGACACACTAAAGAGGGATATGCTTTGCTCATATTTCAAGTCTGAGGTTTACAACCACCTTAAACAGCTGTGACTGAAATTTTAAAAAATTATGATAGCTTATCAAGTTATTCACAATACCATATTTCATAGTTTGGTTTGACAAAATACATTAGTGTTTTTTGTCTTAAATTTCTTTTTTTTTTTTGTATGTCCCTGTTATTTTATCAAGGTGCAGCTCACCTGTTTCTGGCTGTCTTTTAATCAGCTCAAACTCTGAAATTAGTTTCTCACAAAAAATCTATGCATTCGAATTGTGTGCAAAAGCTTAGTGGACTTTTGGCCTCATTCAATAAAGAATGCTAATTTAGGAGTCATAAGTCAAAGCAACCAATCAGGAACCATGGTTGGTGTTGATCTGGCTTCGGTAAAGCGAGTTATGATTGGTTGCATTTAGAAATTAGCACTCATTTTGTTGAACAGGGTTATCTTTAACAATACTGGCATAAAAGTTGTAGGCAATACTACAGTTCATGGTGACATGACTAAGTTTACCTGTTTTCTTTACCATTACTTCTAGAAGGGCTTGGCTCCAGGGCTTGACTCTGCAGCAACTTCAGCACATAATAAAAGATATCTTAAAAGTATAGCTGGTACGCCAACATGGACATTAAAACCCTAATATTACGCAGAAACCCCCAAGTGTCTTCTTTTTTTAATATTGTGTATTTAGCTAATTTTCCAAAGCTCCTCCAGCAAGGGCCCTCCTACCACCCCTCACTCTTAAAGTGGAAAATTGGATAAATACACCAATACAACGTGGTGAAACATGGCAAAGGATTCAGAGCCTAAATCCACTTCTCTGCATTCTGACAAATCACAGCCCTGAAATAATCCCTAAGTATTTATTCCAAATCTTAGTCAATTAACTCTTTACAGACTGGTAAAAGGGGAGCTAGAAATTTTTTTTTTCTAAGTTTAGACTTTCATGTTTTAAATAATTTAGATACAATTAATATCAACAATTTTACAAATAAACTTTTAATATGGGGTGTACCCATCCCACAGAATTTACAATGTTAGGGGTTTTCCTAAATAGAGCACAACAGAAGCTGTTTGCCTTTAGGCGTCCACTCTCTGATTGAAACTTTTTATTAAAAAGAGTAGGCTCGCATATAGTAACATGTTGCACCGGTATTTAGGGTGTAACATGTTAGTAATCATATCCCCCCTCACCCCCAGAGCACCTTCACCTGTGACAATGGGTGTTCTTCCCACAGCCACTGCCACATTTAAAATCAGTGTGGTTGTGCTGGGCTCCGCCTGCAAAGCCACATTATTCACTACTGAGGCAGATGGACTTTTAGTTCTTGATGGATTAGGAGCGTGCTGATCAGCGCCCTCGTAGTCCACTAACACTTCATGCAGCTCAGCAACTCTCTTGCCTATACAGAGGTATGGGCAGAGAGCTGTAGGCAGTGTCTACAAGAGCCTGACTATGTACCCGCAAACCACTTATCATGGGTTCAATGCTTTGCAGGCTCCAGTGTAAAAAAAATAAATGCACAATTTTTACCTGCAAAATCACAGACCTTTATAATTTTTAAACTAAAGGTGAACTTAGCATTTAAGCCCTCTGGGCAAAAGAGAAACAGGGTGAGGAGTTACTGCTGTGATTTATTTAGTTGGTTGTGTGTAAATTGGGCCAGAAACTTGGTAAAACAAAAATAAAATATTATATGCAATACCACTAGATGTTCCCAATGATAAACTCTAAAGGGCAGGGCGAAATGCATTCGGGGAGTGGCCTGGCGGGATCCCAGGCTGTGGTTGCCACATACCATCACGAGTGGGCTTGCTTAGATGTGCGGCTCAAGGGATATTCATACTCCTACCATTAGACATTCCACTTATCATTTGTATACCAGTACAGGTCACACTCAATTGGACTTGTTCTGTAATGCTGATTACGATTTACGACTCATCTCAGTGGCTTCCTCTGTTCTATTGTTAAACTTTGGCTATTATCATATTGGTAGCAGTGCTAACTGCCCTCTGAAAAGTGATCCATGGTGGATTGATTTTCAGAGGGTGGTATAGTAGAGTTTGATGGGTGTTCAGGTGACTCCTGCCACCTCCTGAATGTCTGCTTTTACTTTTTCAATCCCTAGGAGGATTATCTAGTAAAAAAAAAAAAAAAAGAATTGCACCATAATTGCGAGCCAAGTGTTTGGGAGATATTTACAGTGCATGCAGCTGATGACGTCATCGGCGCATGCACTCTGAAGGAACGGCCAGCCGTGCCGTTCCTTCAGAGCCCTGTGCTGTGAACGGCGGCTCCAGTGCGCATGCGTGGGAGTGATGTAATCGCGCTTCCGGCCAATCAGGTGGCCGGAGGACGCGAACCAGGAAGCGGGACGGCCGAACATGTCGGCCGCCCTGTTGCTGAGCAGGCGGCACTGCGGGGGCTTCGTTTTTAGGTAAGTACTTCATAATGAGCTAGTATGCGATGCATACTAGCTCAGTATGCCTTTGTCTTTACAGGTTTTTTTTTTCCACATTTTTTTTCAGAGGGTTTACTTCCTCTTTAAAGACCTGTATTTACTGCTCTACCTAGCCACCCATGTGAAAGAACCCTAAGAAAGCCACTTGGACAGGTGGTGAAATATATTCAACATCAAATGTGATTTACTACAACTAGCCATGAACTGGATAAATTAGAACCTTCACAGACGTACACAAGATGAAATGTATGCAACCATTTGTCATGGGCATGGAACAGTGTTTAATTCTGTAGCCAACGGTATTCCTCAATATACACACAAAAAAGAAAAAAAAAATATATAAATGTATGTATATATATATATATATATATATATATATATATATACATACATACATACACACATACACACACACACAATATAAATGCAAAATATACACACACACACACCTTGTTGAAAAAAAATGGAGAGCAGTGGAATTACAGGTTACATTTTTGTAGACGGTGCTGTTTGACAGAAATGCCCCTTGCATTTCCACCTACATCTGGCCATATTAATGGTTACTGGAATTTGACAGTCCTGAACATAAAAATGAATGCTCGGAATGCCCAGGCACACACACACACATATATGCTATGAAGTTGCAAAGCACAGCACACCTAGATCCCTCTGGTATTTGCCTTCCTCAGGGTAAAATGCTACATTCCCCACCAAACCCCAGGGCATTTGGCAGGGGTGTCGATTGCCCCTGCGGACTAATGCTGACCTGGCCAGATCAAGTGCCATCTCTGAACAATTCAGATCCAGCAACAGGTATGACTGTTGTGTGTTATATCGGAAATCTGTTCTGGAAATTGTACACGCTGTTGGTTTTAAGATATTTAAAAGAACTAAAATGTTATCAAAAGAATACTTTTTTTTTGGTTACCATTTCTATTTTATCTACAAAAACCTTGGCTTGCTACTCTTCTACAAATTCCAAATACTTCGTCAAATATACAATATATTAAACGGCGCAAACTTCCTCAACCTAATCTACTTTGTACACTACGCATTATATATTTGAATTGATACACACACACACTTATATTAAAATATTGCATTAAAGAGTTTAAATATTTTATATATAAATATACATATATACACACACATATACACAATGGGAGTGGCCAATATTCTACTGTAGTCCACAAAAACAAAAAGGATGCTGGACCCCCCTAGCTTCCTATAGCTCTCAGGAACTCTGGAGATCTCTACACAGGTTATTGGCTCCAGCCATCTGCTACAGCCATCAAAGGCAGTCCATTCTCTTTAGATTGCAACTGGAAGTCGGGGTGAGTACCTGCTGTGCAGCATTGGACACCTCCTGTAGGGCAGAGCCAAAAACTGCATGCAGAGGTCAACCTGTGGATGAATTCAACTCTTCACTATCCACACATAACTGAAATATCAACTTTGCATGGACTTGGTCTTTAAAAAAATAACCGGCTAGACAGCAAGGCACAGCTGCAAATTCTGGTTGGCAGTACTTACTGAAGTATTCCACCTAAAGGACACTTCAATAAATTAACGTGTTTTTTTTTACACAAACAATAGAAGGAAAAAAAAAAGAAAAAATGTCCAGAAATGTGTTATTTGGGATACAATCCACATTATTTCAAGTCACGGCAACATAGAAATACATCCTTTGCAAACCACAATTAAGATATAGGAGTGAATGGATCTTCAGCATAAACCAAGTAACAGAACACAGGAATTAGCAGTCTATTTTACAATCTGATGAAGTTCAAAGATTTGATGGGATGAAATGCAAATCGAGGGCCACGTCAGGGTTCTGCTTCTGTATTATCCGCGTTTTGCCATTTTTTTTTATAAAGTATTTAAGCAATAGTGTTTTCAGAAAAAAAACAAAAAATAAACCTAACCTCTAATATGAGGACCATAACCAAATGACACACTTTACCAAGCGGTAGAGGAGTGTTTGAATGCCTTTCGTGGGTAAACATGAACTGGTTTTAAGACACCAACAGAGCGGATAATAAAATAAAGGGAACATTTTAATGGGAACAAAGTTTTCCTATATGCAGTTGGCTATCAGTTTGGTAGCCTGAAGGAAAACTTAACTGTTTTTTTGGGGGTAAATAATTAACCTAACAGAGCACGGGGTGCAAACTGAAATCTATATCGCAGGCGTCAATTTCTGTACCGGTATGAATAGCCTACAACACAGCTGTGAATGTGGTCAGTAGCTCTTTTACATGATTGCTGCTTTTGCACTTGAATAGTGGTTTGTATAACCATCAGTAGAAAATGTAAGGTGCAAAACTTTTTTTTTTTTTAAACCCCAAAGTGCTAATGTCACTGTAGATCTCACCAATCACCTAAAAGATGCCATGCCTATCCTATACAGTCACCTTTTTCACTGGTGTGCAACTGACACTTCCTAATGCCTCGTACACACGTAACGATTATCGGCCGACCGATCGTCCGACTTTTGTCCAGAGTGGTGTTTTGTTGGTTGGAATGTGCCTAGACTGCACACAAATTTTCTCGCCCAACAAAAAGCTACTTCAGAAGTGATGTCATGTGCTGGTTTACTTTCCGTGTGTTTTTTCTTCTCTGAGCATGCCCAGTCTTGCTCATCAGATTTTTGTCTGCCTAAATCTGTACTGACTGACGGAAAATCGGCCGTTGTGTTGACGGCCAACAAAAATTTTATAGCCTGCACACCAGATTTTTTTCGGCCGAAAATTTGTAAATCTAAATCTTAAAGGATAAGTTCACATTTGGGAACATGTTCCACCTGTTTGTTCCCTGTGCTGCAGCCTGATCCTCCCCCCTCCCCTCCCTGTGACAGCAGAACAGGGAGAAGTTCCCCATATTAGCTGTCACTTTTTTTAAATCCGCACTACCGTGCGGGGCTCCACCCATATGGCTTTGCATTTATTTTATTTATTTTTAAGTGAAGTGAACTTATCCTTTAAGACATTTAATATCAATATTTGCATAGATCTAGGCATGCCATCCTAATGTTTCAGGGCTTGGGTCTACTAATAAGTCACTGCTTAACCGAAATGGGCTAGCTTCAGGTATTTTGGGGAAGCTGATGAGACCTGAAACTTAAAAGACATGCTACACAAGGTTGCCTGTTGAGTGCCTTTTAAGTCAATTCTTCAGCTTTGGGAAATGTTTTGGCATTATTTACCTGCATTTGAAATTCATGTCAGTCACAGACTTGCACATTCCCATTTACCTTAATGATACAAGGTGAATGATAGGTCTCAGGCTGCTGTGTGTTGTGTATTTCAAATGCAGCATGTTCGATTGGAGTTGCATTTCCATTGCAGGCAAAGCGGTTCAAATGCATCCTTTTGCATTCAATTGCATGTGTTTGATCTGTGCAGCACCGTTCAGATCCACCTGTCAATTTTTTTTTTGCGGATCTGAATGGATGCTTCATGTATCTCTATGGGGCATCGGATGTCAGCGGAGGCATGACCGCTAACATCCGATCCGTCAGATCAGGACGGATGGAAACCCATTTTCCATCCGTCCATCGGATCGGATGAGAATGGACAGACGGTCCGTTCCCATCCGATTCCCCTATAGAGAACAGCGGGACCTGACAGCTCAGTCTCCGCACACAGCGCGGAGACAGAGCTGCCATCCACCTGCTCAGCAGGGGATCGGCGGATCGATCCGCCGATCCCCCGCTGAAAGAAAACGGAGTCCACCTGACGGACTCCCTGTGTGAAAGGGGCCTTAAAGTGTAAAAACTTGTCTTGGACAGCACTGCTAGTGTAGAAAAGCCCTTACTTTCACTGCAGTCAGCATATACCAAAACAATTCCTCTTCTGCCATCACCTACACAAGATATCACACAGAGACTATGGGGTTGATTTACTAAAGGTAAATAGACTGTGCACTTGGTCAGTGAAGTTGCTCCAGAGTTTTGTGAATAAGCAGAAGCTCTGCTGAATTCCATCATCCAATCATGTGCAAGCAATGAAAGCGTTTTCTTTTTTTTTTGCTTGCACATGATTGGGTATTCTTTGCAAAGTGAAGCTTAACCCAAATTATTAAGCTCTGGAGCAACTGCACTTTGCAAATTGCACAGTCTATTTGGCTTTAGTAAATCAACCCCTATGAATTAGAACCCATTCACATTAGCGCAACTTGTCAGCCTGACAAGTCGCGCTTGGACGCGGTCCATTGATTAGCACAGGACCCGTTCTAATAGGAGCGACACTTAGAAAAATGGTCCTGTACTACTTTGGGGCGACCTGGAGGCGACTTGCATAGACTTCCATTATGTGAAGTCTCTGCAAGTCGCGCCGAAGTCGCGGTGCACGCGACTTCACAGGTCGCCCCCCAAAGTCGTGTCGTGCTAGTCTGAATGGGCTCTTAATACTCACCAGGCTGCTACTACTATACTGACACCTACAGTCATTAGAGATGAAGAGATTTCAGAGCCCTATTTTCTTGCCTGCATTTACTCAAGATGAGGTTAATCTACTATGATGCCCTGTAAAAGGTTTTTCTAAATGCTCCCAGCATAACTCCTGTGTACAGGGGACTGTAGCAAACAAAATGGTGCAAGCATGCTAGTTTACTTTTTTTCTGATTTATATCAAATACATATTTGAAAATATTATTGGCAGTTTTTTTTTTTTTTTTAGAATTGCATTTTTTTTAAGGCCTCTGTTTACACTGGCAGCAGACTGGACCGCCCTCTGAAGGGCAATCCGTATTGGAACGCTTTTCAGGCTGTGTTGATGGTTTACAAAAATTCAGCAGGCGACACTGCCACTACTTACACGCTTGTTGATTTATCAGAAGGGGATTATTTTTTATCCCAATAGGGATTTACATTGAACCACCATGTCACAACCACCATGGCGGTTTCTAATGCCCCCTACAGCCCCTGTAAACTTAGCCTAAGGGATGTAACGCTTGAATGAACCTTGCAACCATTCACACCAATGCGTTTTTTCATGCTTTTTGCAGAAACACAGGACATTATTTTTAGCATGGGTTCCCTATGGAGCACATTCACATCAATGCATTTTTGTGCCTCTGCGTTTTTGGAAAGGGTCAGGGACTTTTTTTTAAATGCAAAGCGGTACGGTACTTTTTTGGTTCAATAGACTTCAATAGAGGAGCTGCAGAAAAGCATGTAGTGCGTTGTTACCACAATTGTGCCGAGATTTGCAGTTTTTGATACATTTTTGAAAAATTGCCACAAAAAAAAAAAAAGCATAAAAATGCAAAGCGCAGTAAAAAAAGAAAAAAAAATGCAAAAAGCACTGCAGAAACTCTCAAAAGCAACCTGCATTGGTGTGAATGCAGCCAAACGCTGGGCACAGATGAATTGACATTCAGCCGGTTTAGAAGGGTCTGGAAGAATTTTGATGTGTGTGTTGCTGGTCTTGTTTGACAGAAAACAATAGTTCGATCGATGTTCATCAGAAGTCGATCTGACGAACAGACACGCGGTAAACGTTTGTGGATCAGCAGTTGTGGCCGCTGATCAGCGTATTCTGACAGCAGAACGTTTCACTGTCAGAGTACGTTGTCCTAGCAGAGGGCATTCATCTATCCTCGTTTGTGTGGAAGGAGGGATGCTTTTTTTTTTTCTGTTCAGCCCAATGACGGAACGAAAAAAACCCATCTACGGCCAGCTTAAGCTCCACCTTCCACATAGTTTAAGCAGTGCCTATTTTTGCATGTAAACTTCTCCCATGATGCTTTGATATGCCCTGTAAATTTAGACATTTGGTATTTTGCAGTGACAGCAGCAGTGGAACGCTGTAAGGGTCAGTATAACTAAATTTTAGGGGGGGGGGGGGGGTTGTCTTTAAAGAGGTGTCGGGGGTCTCTAATTATTGCTGTGCTTTAAGTGCTCCAAATTAAGTTTCCAGTACCTAAAATAGCATTTTTTTTTCTCCAATAAACCATTCCATATCAACACATTGTTTAAAACTGTTATCAAATCCAAAACCAAAAATGTATTATTATTGCAGCTTACCAATCGTTCAATGAGGTGGCTGCATCAGTTTTCTTTTCTTTGCCTTTTTTCACCTGGTGATCTGGCCAGTAACACACATTCTGTATTAGGCCCCTTTCACACGGAGCGGACTGTATTGCGATCCGCTCGGGCGTTTTTTATTTTTTTTTTCACAGACACGGATGACACTTGTGTCATCCGGTCCGCATATCATCCCATCCGTTTGCGGATGATATACGGACATAATGCATGTCTATGGGATTGCGGATGTCAGCGGATGACACCGATGACATACGATTTTGCGTCCTTTCCGTTTTTTAAACGGAAGAAAAAATAGGGTTCTGTTCCGTTCCAAAAAACGGAACAGAATTGAAAGGATGAGCACAGGAGGTACAGCAGACAGCAGCACTGTCAGTCTAGGGGGAGGGGAGTGTTAAATGTATTAGTAGATTTAGATGCACTAACAAACTGAAGCCAAACTCCAGCTCACACTTCAGAGTCCGTTACAGCAAAGTTTTTTTTCTTCTTTTGGGATAAAAGTTCTACATGAATAAATAAAAGCTGATCATTTTAATCACCCCTGCCAGTGTTAGGTGGTTTGTCTCACCCATGTAAACTGCTGCATTCTGCTGGAGAGCTGGAACTTGTGAAAAACAACAGAGGTACTGGCCAGATCACCAGATGAAAATAGAAGAAAGCCAAAAAGTGAAACTAATGTAGCCTTTGCATCTAAGAACTGGTAAGCTGCACTATAATAAATATTTGCTTTTGATTTAATACTGCTTTAGACCTGGTTCACACCTATACGTTTTTTGGTGCTTTTTGCAGAAACGCACTACAGTTCCTTTAACATGGTCGCCTATGGGACACGTTCACGTCTATAGTTTTTTCAGCCACTGCATTCTTGGAAAGGGCCACAGACTTTTTTTAAATGCAATACGGTGCTTTTTTGGTTAAATAGACCTTAATAGAAAAGCATGTAGTGCATTTTTTTTGCCAAGATTTGCTGTTTTTAATCTGCCCAACAACAAATTGGGCAAAAAAAGAAAAACGCAAATCATGGCACAATCGCATGTGCGAGCTTCTGTTCATTTACTAAGCTCTGGAGCACCTTAACTTGCAAAAAGCACTGAAGAAACAATCAAAAGCAAACTGCATAGGTTTGAACCAAGCCTTAAATAACAAGGTGCAAAGAGCAGCAGGAGATTTATTTTGACCAATCCAGTGCAAGATTCACACCCAAGAAAATGTATGCGCCATTGGCTGCACTGTAATAATGTATGCACGCTAAAAACCCTTTGGAGACAAGTGCAGAGAAAACCCAACAGCAACTATGTGCAAAAAGAAACAATAAAAACATCTCCAACAGAAAGTTTACAAAGCAGCCTGCACAAAAGGGAGATAAAGACACAAAACAGCAAAGTTACACATCAACAGCTTAAAAAAATAGAAGACAGCACGTCTGCCGCTCTGTCATTAAACTACAAGAGGAAAAATCATTCTATTTACTTTTTTCTCTTTAGAAAAAATGAATATATGCTTTTTTTTCAGTCATTATTTAATATATATATATTTATATATTTGCATCTATGCTACCAGACTAGTAACCATAATAAAATAGGGGAGTACTTCTAAATAAAAAAAAAAACACTTGACTCTGCAGTGATATAGCCTCAGAACAAGGAGGTGGCACAACAAACCGGTTTAAAACCATTGATGAAAATTAAAGTGGAACAAAAGCCACTGTCCTTGAAACTGTTACATTTGAAGGCATGCCTCTTTTAAGGCTAGGTTCACATATATGTGAATTGGATGTATTTTTAACCACATTTGATTCGCATAACATGTGAATCGGGCCCCGCCTTTAATGGAGCCGGTTCTTACATATCTGGGGGCAGCCACAGTCCATTTTCGAAAAGGGTCCTACGCAATTTTGGGTTAGGTGCAAATTCAATTAAAAATTTACACCTGAACTGGTGAACAAAACCGCACCGGACTCTGGACTGCAAACCGCAGCCGGACACGTGTGAACCCAGCCTTATAGCTTTACCAGTTGCCAGTGTGCTTATGTCAGCTCTCAGCAGAACTTACAAGTGGCTGGTGTCATAGCTAGTCACATGTGCAGCACCATGTCAACTGGAGATCTAAAAAGAAGCCAAGAAGACGTCTTCAGATGTAAAGGATAGAAGGATTTAGTTCCACTTGAAGCCCAATCATTTTCTCTTCTTCTGGATCAGCCGCTTCCAAAGTTTTCTTTGGGCTCATGGTCATGCCTGCTCTATAACTACCAGAGTCATATGGTGACCCAGAAAAAGTATGCATATGAGGAAGTCAGCCTGTTCTCCAACTTTCCCAATCTGCATTTTTGTTCTGGGTCATGGACTCACAGTAATGAAAGTACTGGAACTAGGAGATGGCATTACAGCCAGGCAACTAGCATTTTCAAAAGAAGGTGTAACAGGAGCTCCTGTATTTCTCTCACAACAGGTCTCCTGTAAGTGCTTCTGGGTCACAGCATGTGAAAGCACCCATCTTTTCTCTCTGGTGAAAGCAAAAGACCAATCTAAGCAGACCTCATGCATAAAAATGTTCTAAGGAAGAGCAGTTCTTTACCACTGCGCTCTCCCACAATACACTTTAAACAAATTTGGGATCAGTTTAACACGCAAAAGGATTTGTATTTCTGTCTATTCAGTTTTGAGATTTACAAACAGCAGAGACAGGTTGGCGACCTGACTTTTCTCTACTGCGGTTAATACAATAACATTTGATTATTTCTCGGCCCCCCAACCTGTGATGGGCCAGTGAAGCCACAGTAGCGGTTTACCCTGTGCTCATTCCTCCTGCCAGCATGTTCCTTGTCAGCCCAGACCAACATGGCTCCTTCAGGTACATTGGTTGCATTTGAAATAAGATTTGATTATTTTATTGAACACATAATTGAGGGTTTTCCTTAATATCTGCTTGGGCTAGAGTTTCAACAGACTGAGCACTTCGTCAAGTCTACATGTATATGAATGATTCACAGCAACAAATCCCCATAACCACTTCCCATGGTCAACAGAAACTGTGGGCAATTTTTTCTTCATTAGGTTTTTGCAAAAGGTTGCGTGAATCATTGGTTGACTAAACAATTTTCTAAGCCCCACTGGTACTCATATTCTGTGTTGCATTCCCCATCAACATATACAAGATGTTTGAGTTCAGGCTCCAAGCCCAAGAAGGCAGTGGGTTACGAGCCTGAGAGGGCACTTCTTCCTAACATTTGCCCTAGCTACTACTTATCACATTTAATTATTGCACCGCTAGGAAGCGGATTTATATCTCCAATCTACAGCGTCCCCACCATACCAGGTTATCTATAAATCCAGCAGGAATTTAGTTCCACCAGAATAGCTGGCATCTGGAGCAAGCATACTGGGCCCAGAAGCACTAAAGACAGAAGACCTTTGTCAAATGCCAAAATGTATAGACCCTTTAATTTTTTAATCCCACTGCTGCATCACAGAATAAGTCAGCAAGCAACAAAAGGGTTACACGAGCGAGCCTGGACCAACACCTGTCCCAATGGGGAGTTTTTTGTTATTCAATTAAAGCAGCAGCCCTTCTTAAATCTTGTGGCCATTCTTCAGCAAAAATCATGTATGCTACTCTACAGTGTCTTTCTACCTTTAAAAATGTATATATAAATCTATACATAATAATTAAGCCAAAAGGCCAGGCCTTTGATAGCTTTAAAAAAAAAATAAAAAATAAGGTGACAAACCAGATCAAGTGCTCCTTTCCATAAATTTAAGGAGAACAGGTAGTTGGGAGGGAGGGCAAAATGTGACAGGTAAAAAGTGCCTCATGTGTGTAAGGGTGCTTAATATTAAGGCTTTTTTAAATTGCTTTGACATAATTTAGAAAGCGATAACACTATAGATAATGCTGAGCTAAAAATCACTGTTCTAGCATATTATTTTTTGTAATAAATTTCTATTAAAATAGGAAAATCATTGTTGCGATTGGGGTTTCTGTTCAATGCGTGCTAAAGAGGTTTTATGTAGGCTGTTGGAGTTCTCCATATGAGCAATGCGTAGGCTGGCCAGACGGTTGGAATTTTAGCCAGTTCAGCAGGAACCTGCCGAGATTCTGTGTATGGGCAGGCTGAATGTACCAAGTTGATGGATCGATCAACTTGGGTACAAGCCAGCCTGCTGGATTTTACTTGCAATTATCCCTAGTGGCTGCTATAGCCGCTAGTAATAATCACTGTCTTCTCTGCTCCCGTCGGGAGAAGACAATATCTCGGCAGGAAGGATTCCCCTTTCAGCACTGTGTGTTGATGGGGAATCATGCAAATTTATTTTCTACAACCTGTGGTTGCAGGAAAGAAATTTGCACTATGGCCTGCCTAGGTCCGAAACAAATTGTAGAGCAAGTTGGGTAAAGCGGCCTGCTTTCAAATAATAAATCTGTAGCCTAAGCAGAAGAAAAAAAAAAACTGCACCCGAAACAAAATGGTCAATAAGAACAATGTGCAATATGCAGTAACCAGTCAGCAGTCTCCAACTAGCTACTGTGATCGTGCCTAGTGTGACCACGAGTGTATAAAAGCTGCACTTGAAGCCAAGACTGTCTTGTGCCAATCTCCTTCCCTTGCTGCTTTGGCCTGTCGGTGCTAGACATTAGCCCTACCGGCAATATACTGATTAACTATCACAGCAAATGCTTAGGAGAAAAGTACATGTTGATAGACATAGTCGCCTAATTGCCTCCACTTAAAACGTTCAGCTTTTGAAGGAATCCTATTTTAATTAATATGACTTAAGAAACTCATGTTAATGTAAATAAAAATTGGAATCCGATGTTAATGCTCAGTTTTGCAGAGTATGTCATTTGCTGGATGTTTGCATTCAGGTTTACCCAGAGCAGAACCGAAAATTTCTTGGAATGCTGGCTTAAACAGACTGCCCTCCCCCGGAGAACAAACATTCGTCTTAGAACTTGTGTACATCATTTTGGTTGCTTTTTATCCCATAAAAGTCACTGGGAATGCAAAAGCAGCTTGAAGCAGCTTAGGAGGTGGGTAACCGCAAGTCAGAAAAAGGTTAAAAAAAACCTTATAAATAAGCTTAGAGGAACCTCAAACTTATCTCAAATACAAGCTGAATGCACCTCAAAGCGTGCTGCATTTGTCGGTCTACACAAGCTCTAAAGCGGGTTACAGACTGGAAATGATCTTTGCAGTTGGCAAATATTTTTTGCCCAAGCAACCATTCTTTGGGGCAGAATTGTGGAGCATTTAAAAACCAAGCACATCTGAAAACATAGCCGTCCAGGTAAGCCAGCACTGGGAGACACCCCAACCTCAACAACTCCATTCACAATGATCAACACTTGGGCAATCTACGAGTACATGTTCTTGTGACAGGAAGCCAATGGACATGTCTCTATGCACTTAGTCTCCAGATGCCCTCAAAAGCAAGCGTCTGCACTGCTGTACCTAATTGTTAGGGCATGGCCAACCTGCAGCAGTTCATGCCATTCTTTCACAGTGAACGGGGTGCCTACAAATCTTGGAAATTAAATGCTGTTAAAGGGTACATGAAATTCAAAAAAATATAAATAGCCTCTAAGCTACTATATTGTTTTTAGTCGTGGGTATCGCTTCCCTTAAACTGAAGGAACAACACTACTGATCCTTTTGACAACAAAAAGAAATAAACCTATTTTTTGCCCAACTTTTATGTCAGGAGATGATGATTGTGAAAAGGTGTCGAGCATAAAACCCACTTCAAGAGTTTAGTGAATGAGTACAATTCATTTCTCCTTCCTTTTTTAAGCTGATTGTAGACAGCACCAATCCTATTGCTTTAGCAAAACGCCTGTCTTTGGATGAAGGGCTTGCTGCTTTAAGGCATTGTGCTACACTGTGCCTTGAAACCAAGAGTCTGGTGTTCTTAAGTGGAAAAGATGCAAATAATAAACAAAAGAAAAAAAAAGAAAGAAAGTGGAATGAGGGGGAAAAATAAATCTCAAAAAATATTATTCAGCTTTCCCACAACACCCACGTGCTGTGGTTTTGTCTACCTTAAATTAGAGAGCTGTTACAGGCATACCAGGGGAGAAAAAATGTGGAGCAGTTTAAGTAGAGTTGACTGATGGACACGCCAGAAAGCTAGAAATAGTCATGAGAGAATGAACTCACAAGTCACAATTTTCTGGGGAGAGGGGAGATTTGAGGGGACCAAATTTCTAGACGGTATTGTCTGGAGTCTCTCTTAAACCAGAATCGTCCTCTTCTCTCTCAGATGCTGGGGTCTCACTTATATCTACACAGTTCTGACCACTGGGTGAGGGCTGCTCCTGGTCTGTGGCTTCAGTTAAGGACACTGACTCAAGTTCAGAAGTCTGGGGTTCTCCCTTAACCTTCTTCTTCCTCCTCCGTTGTGGGTCGTGGACACCTGCCTCTGATGTGCGGTTAGATTGAACCCCTGGTATTGCCATGCCAATGCCTGGCGACAGAAACATGGAAGGGTAAAGCAGACTTGGGGACATGCCAGGGATAAGGAATGGGTTAAAAGCTACAGGGCTACTGGTAGTCACTGTGGGTTCTGTATGCTCTTTAAAAGCAGCACCTGCGGTTTTCTCCACAGACGTGGCATCATTTGGACTCTCCTGGGATGTGTCCTTGTCCTCCGCAGGTTTCTCTGTCTGGGTGACGCCACCTTTTATTGTGCTTGCTAAAGACGTTGGCACAGAAGAAGAGATGGGAGAGTTGATAATACCGCCAACGCCAAACATCTGAGGCATGGCAGTCATACCTGGTAGCATCATGGGCAACATACTCAACGTGCTCTTTACATCCTCATTGGCAGACACAGCTGTGAATCCTGTAGGAAAGCCTACTAGTCCTGTTAAAGGAATACCCTGCATATTCCTCATGTTCTGCAATCCCACTATATCCATTCCAGCTATTAGGCCGTTCATGAAAAGGGGATTCAAGCTTGATGAAGAAGAATCTGTTCCAGGGGGTTTTATTAGATCAGTACGGGGCCTCCTTCCTCTTCTCCTGGGACCGGGGTCATGAAGTAGGGGCTCCGACAACACTCTACTGAACTTTGCTTCTGGGAGAAATCCCTGAATTCAAAAACAGAAAGAAAAGCATTAATTTATTTAGTGTTAAATAAAAAAAAATGTTTAATGTACAGTAAATAATCTCAAAAATTAAAGCACAGCCATTTTTTTTTTTGTTTTTTCATTTCACTTTATTACTATCGGAGTTCCTGTTTATGAGGTTTCCTTTCACCGACAATCACTAGCCCACCCCCCTCAACCCCATCCTCTCTGCATTTCTTGTATGTGTGTCACAGGGATAAAAACTCTAGGAAAAACTAATTTTAGCTAGAGTTAGGCTTTAGAAATTAACTGCAGGTTTCCAGAGCGTAGGATTCCTGGCCCCTGCTGCAAGCAGTGGTTCCTCCCACTGACCTCTGTTACTACTGTATCCCCTAGTAATGTAGTGGTTGACAGGAGGAATCACTGAGTGTGGTGGGGGACCAGACATTCAATATTCTTGGATAAAATAAATCAGCGCTAGGTCAAGCAAAAAGAACAAAAAGGTAAGCAGCCACTTAACCAACTATGATACCAGCTGTAAATAATCAATAAAAATAGGAATTGGCGCTGAATCCTAATAGTGCAATCATGAACAATCATATTGTAAATGTGGCATGAAAACAACTAAACATGCAGTGAATAAATTATGAGCAAAATATATCATTAAAAGAAACCATCATATGAAAGTGATATAATGAAATAGATGCAAAATCTAATGCTAGGTGAACATAAAAAAAAAGTCCTATAAAGTTCAAAAAAGTGTATAAGTAACGTTGATTGATGAAATCCACCACCAAGCACCAACACTTGGCATACCCTTCTTACCACATAGCATAGACTATAAATTATGATGGTCATAAAAGCACAAAATAACCAGAAATCCAATACAGGCAGTGGCTGCTCAGCAGCAGCTCCAAATGGATCAGGAATAAAAAAAAAAATGAACAAGCACAGTGAAGCCTGCTAACATTCAAGTCCTTTTATTCAAAATATATAAAAAGTACCTTTGATGAGTTGTAAATGAGTAAAAAACCAACAGACTGTCAGCTCTTGAGAAAGGAACACCATGAGTGACAGCTAAGCAAGCCTGAAGTCTTCAGTAACAGCCAATCCCACTGTTTCATCATCAGTGACGTCTTCCCAGGGGCAGGCCAAAACGTTAGGATATTTGACGTTCGGCCTGCCCTCTGGCAAGAAGTCACTGACGAAACGCGTCGGGACTGTCAGTTACTGAAGACTAGAATTTGCTTCTATTTATTTATATCACTTTCATATGATTGATTTTTTTCAATGATATATCTTGCTAATAATTTATTCACTGCATGTTTAGTTGTTTTCAAGCCACTTTATTTACCATATAATTATTCATGATTGCACTATTATGATTTAGCGCTGCTTTTCTTTATTATTCAATATTCTTGGAAGTGTCCACTTCTAAGGAGACTTCGGCGGAGAATTCCCCTTACTACTGCAGCAACCATTAACATAAGTCAGTGGAGTTTCTAACTAGTTTTAGCAGTTCAGCCCCTGTTTTTACTACCTGGCTAGGGCTGCCAAAATATGTTTATGCACAGTTGACGTTCCAATTAAAAATGCTAGTGGCCTGCTTGGCCTGGCTGGTAACACTTTCACTTCAGGTCAGTAAATGTGAAGCCGAAAGATCAGATCAGCATGACAACCAGGCAACTGGCACTTGGGACTAAGCAGCTAGCATTTTTAAAAAGTTCACGAATGACAGTCTAACTGCTTTTTTATGACCGGTTTATTTTAAAAATAAAAATGTAGTGGATATTCATATAAACTTATTTTTTAAAAAAACCCTACCCGTCTTCCTGCATCTTTATTTACAGCTGAGGTCCTCTCTTCACCAGCTAGCATGCTGAAATCCAGTTTCACCGGTTCCTTGTACCGCTGACGCCTTGGCTTAGGTTTGTCTGACAAACTCTGGAAAATGTTGCAGAAAATGAATTGGCATAAATAAAAGGGTTAAGGTCTTTCTTATATTTGGGGAGAGTGTCCAGCTATTTAACTAAAGTGATGGGTGTAAGACCTTTGCAATAGTCAAGCGACATATCCACCATATACAAATGCTTAATAATAAACCTCTAATTTCTGTATCACATAAATGGAGCAGGGGGATAAATAATACGCCTTCCAAAAACAAACATGAATTAATGATAATGTTAAAATACTATTTATTAGTACAATTAAAAATGTAAGAACATTAAAAACATTTCATATCTTTCCTAATGTTTTATAAGTCTTCGTATAGTAGCATAGTACATCTATACAGGAGAAACTTGGTGGATCAACGCGTCGCACATAAGATTGCTTCATCAGGATCCACTTGCGATTATGTCAGAAAAATATGATGTACAGTACAATATCTAGAAGAAATTTATATAACAGATGACAGATCCATCATATATCATTTTTATATACCCAAAAACATTTACATATATCAAAAATCAATAACTCAAAAAAATTGTATCACAGAAAGGACTGTATGTAGGTTTCCAGAGCGTAGGATTCCTGGTCCCTGCTGCGACCAGTGGTTCCTCCCACTGACCTCTGTCATTACTGTATCCCCTAGTAATAAAAATTATATATGATGGATCTGTCATCTGTTACAGAAATAAAAATCTTTTCTTCTAGATATTGTACTGTACATATCTGACATTATGGCAAGTGGATCCTGATGAAGCAATCTTATGTGACAAACACGTTGATCCACCAAGTTTCTCCTGTATAGATGCACTATGCTACCGTATGAAGACATATAAAACATTAGGAAAGAGATGAAATATTTTTAATTCTACTAATAAAATAGTATTTTAACATTATCATTAATTCATGTTTGTTGTTGTAAGGCATATTATTGATCCCCCTACTTCATTCCTGCAGAGATTGGAGATTTATTCTTACTTTAAGCAGTTGTTCAGCTAGTTAAAGTCCTCAGCTCATTAATTACCACAGAAAAGCTGTCCAAACTCTTGCTTGGAAAAAGTTGAGATTTTTAAAGCTGATTTTTAACCACTTGCAGACCGCCCACCGTACATATACAGCATCAGGGTGGCCGCTCTGTGCCAGATCACGTACCTAGTAGGTGACCTGACACTTCTGGTTCTGGGCCGCTGACCCACTCCCACTGTGATTAGACACAGCGGGAGCTGATCTGCAGGTACCGCAGACTCACTGTCCACCAGCATCCACCGATTATTGGGCAGACAGTTAGGATGGCACTCTGCCTATGTAAACATGGCAGATCGCTGTTCTGTCAGTAGGGAAGGCATTGATCCTGTGTTACTGCAAAGCAGAAACATGGATCAATGCCTTCCCTTAGCAAAAGCTACTCATGCACAGTGCACAAACACTGGCTAGGCACACAGTTACCTCTTTGATCACCCCTGATGTTTAACCCCTTCCCAGCCAGTTTGATTAGTACAGTGACAGTGAATATTTTTAGCACTAATCACTGTATTAGTGTCACTGGTTCCCAAAAAGTGTCAGTGTCCCAACTGTCCGCTGCAATATCGCAGTCCTGCTAGCTACTAATTACTAGAAAAAATAAAATAAACATAAATATCCCATAGTTTGTAGACGCAATAACTTTTGCCCAAACCAAACAATATACGCTTATTTAGATTGCAGAAAGTAAAAAAAATTGGATTTTTATTTTACCATAAAATCCTTTTCTCTGATGATCATTGACAGACACAGCTCTAGAATAACCCAACTCAATAGAGCGGTGGGTGCTGTGTCCGTCAATGAACATCAGAGAAAAGGATTTTACGGTAAGACAAAAATCCAATTTTCTCTTTCATTCATTGACGGACACAGCTCCAGAATCTTCTTGACCACTGGAACGTCCCAAAGCAGTGTCAAACATGAGAGGTGGGAAAAAAACACAATAGAAAAAAATTCCCAAAGGCTAAACCTAGCCAACCAGCTAACATGGAGTTCAACCAGGAACAACTGGAGCCCACCTGAAAACAATACACCCTCAGAGGACCAAGTCCTCTCAAACAGCAGCCTGCAAAACGTTGCGGCATAAAGCCGCATTCGCAGATGCCAGCACATCAACTTTGTAAAATGTTGTGAAAGTGTGCACAGACAAAAGTTGGCCACCTTGCAAACCTGCGTCACTGACGCTTGATGGCAGAAGGCCAAGGAGGCACTAAGCGCCTGCATAGAATGCGCCTTAACAGGAAGAGGAGGAACCTGACCCTTGATTGAATAGGCCTGCACTATTGTCTGTCTCATCCATTTGGAAATTATTGCAGCAGATGTGGCCAACCCCTTGCAAGGTCCAGCCGTAAGGACAAAAAGGGAGTCTGATTTCATAAATGACTCGGTTGCTGCCAGGTACACCCTGATCGTTCGAACCACATCCAGAGAATGCAAGGCAATCTTCTTAGGATGCTTCGGACACAGGGAAGGCAACACATTGTCTTCATTCAGATGGAAACCAGAGACGACATTAGGAAAGACGACTGACAAGGGCAAACCACCACTTTATCTCTGTGAGCTGCCAAATAAGATGGACAAGACAAAGCTGCCACCTTGGACACTCTGCGTGCGGAAGTAATCGCCACCAAGAAGGCTACCTTCTGGGACAATGTAAGCAGGGGAATCTGGTGAATATTTTCAAAAGACGGTTTCTGAAGAACCGACAGCATCAAACTGAAGTCCCACAGAAGCTACGGAGACCACACAGACGAGCCCAAATGGCAAACCCCCTGAACAAAGTTGCTAACCAAGGAATGTATAGCCAAGGACGTTGAAAAAGAAAATCGCCAAGGCAGAAACCTGGCCCTTGATGGTACCCAAGGCCAGGAGCTGTTCCACACCTCTTTGGAGGAACACCAAAATTCGAGCCACCGAAAAGGAACGGATAGAAACCCCCAGAGACTCACGCACGCCACGCAATGTACGACTTCCAGACGCAATGGTAAATCTTCCTAGAGGTAGATTTTCTTAGCTTTTAACAGTGCGGGAATCACCAAGTCAGACAACCCCCTACTCTTCAGCACCTGGCTTTCAGCAGCCAAGCCGTTAAGGCCAGCGACTGTAAAGCAGGATGGAAGATCGGCCCTTCGGCCAACAGGTCTTCCCAGAGAGGGAGTCGCCAAGGGACATCGGTGACCAGCCGTACCAGGTCAGCGTACCAAGACCGGCGAGGCCATTCTGGGGCCACAAGAATGACCGGAATTCCTTCTGCCTCGATCTTTCGCAGAAGTCTTGGCAGAAGTTTAGAGGGGGAAAGACATATCCGATGGTATTGCCCCCAATGAGCCACCAGTGCGTCCGTGGCGTTGGCTAGAGGATCCCAACACCTTGCCACGAATCTCTGCACCTTCTTGTTGAGGCGAGAGGCCAACAGGTCCATCTCAGCAGTTCCCCCCTGGAGACACAGCTAATGAAGCACCTCCGGATGAAGTGACCATTCTCCTTGGTCCAAGGTCTGTCGACTGAGGTAATCCGCCTGCCAATTTTCCACCCCTGGAATATGCACAGCTGAGAGCACTGGAATGAAATGTTCCACCCACTTTAGAATGCCAGCTACTTCCCGAGCCGCTAGGACACTTTTGGTGCCCCCTTGATGATTAACATATGCCATGGTCGTGGCATTGTTCAATTGAATCTGTACCGGACACCCCTGAAGACGAACTGTCCAATAGGCCATACAAAGTCTGATCGCCCGAAGGTCCAGTATGTTGATTGGTAGTCTAGACTCTTCCAAAGTCCAAACCCCTGAGCACAGTCTGTGCCCAAAACACCTCCCCACCCATACAGGCTGGCATCTGTGATGATCACCATCCAGCACAGGGGAAGGAAGGACTTTTCCTGTTGAAGAGCCGGAGAGCGAAGCCACCAAACCAGGGACACTATTGTATCCAGGCTCAACAGGATCAGATTGTCCAGAGACTGTGGATTCTTGTGCCACTTGGCAAGAATCTCCCTTTGCAGAGGTCTCGTATGGAACTGTGCAAACGGAACCGCCTTGAAGGTAGACACCATCAGGCCTAGCACCCGCATGCAGAGTCCAGAGAGACGACCAACTGCTGGACAAAAGAAGTCGAATGGCATATTGCAACTTCTTGAACTTGTTCAGCAGGAGAAACACCCTGGCTGAGGCCGAGTCCAGAGTCAGACCCAGATAGTCCAACTTGGTGGATGGAACCAGAGCAAACTTCTGAAAAATCAAAACCCATCCAAACTCCTGCAGAGTCTGTGCAGTGATGTCCAAGTTGTCCTGTAGAGCAGTCGGAGACTCTGCTCATAGAAGATCGCCCAGGTACCCCAGCACCGCAATCCCCCGCTGTCGCAACAATGCTAGCACTTTTGTGAACACCCGAGGAGCTGAGGTGAGACCAAAGGGTAACACCATGAATTGATACTGCTCCGCGCCCATGGCAAAGCAAAGAGAATGCTGCTGCCTGACATATATGGGGATATGAAGGAAGCATCCTTGATATCGATAGAGGCCAGAAGATCCCCTTGATGAGGGGATGCCACTACCGTGCGAATGGATTCCATCCAGAATTTTTGTACCCACACAACACGGTTTAAGGCCTTGAGGTCCAGGATTGGACGAACTTTGCCTTCCTTCCTGGGAACAGTAAATAGGTTTGAATAAAACCCCTAAAAACGTTCAGATTTTGGAACCGCTACAATTACCCCTTGTAAGAGCAGATTTTGCACCCCCCGAAGAGACCTTGCAGGCCATAGGAGGACAAACGCAGGTTGAAAAGGAAGAACCTTGCCAGAGCCCAAGACCGAAACTTGATCTTGTAACTGGCCTGAATCAGCTTGTGGACCCACCTGTCTTGAATCAAGGAGGTCCACAGGTCCGGAAAGAAACAGACGTACCCCACCCCAGATACAGGTGAGGGCACCCCTTCAGGCAGAAGAGGGCTTGTCTGCGCGTCTAGAGGGACCTGCCCTCGGCTTACCAGACCACAGTCTCTTTGGACCTCCTGAGGGGTTCAAGCTGGTTTCAATGATACCTTGTCTTGAGATACTGAGGGCCCCGTTTGCGACGAGACTCCTTGTTCCTGGTAGCATGCGGGTTTAGAGTACCCCCCCCCCCCGTAAGACCCTTAATGATCTCATCTATGGAAGCTCCGAACAGGCGATCTTCTAGAAAAGGGAGATAAGACAGGACTTTCTTGGAAGCCTGGTCCGCAGACCAGTATTTGAGCCAAATCCTGCTCCGAAGAATCACCGCTGTTACAGAGACCCTGCAAACTAAGGGAGCCACAACCAAAGAGGCATCGCAGATGAACTGTAACCCCTGAACCAACTGGTCTGCCAGCTCCACAAAGTTAGGGCGAATTTGTTCCCCTTCCAAATCATGGCGCAAAAGCGTTGCCCATTCCCTTAAGGTCTGGGAAACCAAAGTTTTGGTACACACCCGTCTAAGGATAGAATCGCCCACGGTAAAAAGGTGTCAGACCAGAGATTAAGCTCTCTTGTAAAAAGGGTCTTTAAAAGAAGAGTGGCTTTATTTACCCTGGAAACCTGAGAATCCACCATGGGCGGTACTGCTAGTTTTTTTTTTAAACAGGGGCTCTTTAAAAGGATACCTTCTAGCAAAACGCTTAGGCACCCCGACAGAGCATTTAGGGAAACCCCACTGACTTACGACTATCTTGTCAAAATAGGCGGGAAAGGGGAAAACCTTTGCCGCCTTTGAGGATCTGCGGGTACCGAAATGTACCAGCGTCTCTGCTGCGTCCTCCAGTTTTAAAGTGTCCCGCACCAATACAATCAGTGCATCCCCTAGCACCTTTTTATGCGCGGCCATAGTGGAAGAGGAATTATCCTCACTATCAGAGCACACCGGGTGCGTGGACGTAGACCCAGTAGGGTGACTCGTGTCTGCTGGATCAACCTCAGAATCTGAGGAGAAAGAGGATGCAGGTGAAGGGGGGGGGGGGGGCGCTTTCTGCTCGTCTTGTGTTGCAGGACCATATCAATCCTGGACACTAGTGACTGTAGGACCACCATCAGAGCAGACGAAGCGGACTGGGACCCAGAGGGCCCCGCAGGCTCTGAGAGGGGGTCAGGTGGTGAGACATGCTCCAGGGACTCCATTGGTTAACCCTGGGATAAGTAGCAAAAAAAGAAAAATTACCGTTAAAAAACCCCCCACAGCTGCACAAGCGGCACCACAAGCCCCAGCGCACCAAATTTGCTGCTATAGCAGAAAGAGAGAGGCATTTTGCACTCACTGGGAATCACCACCACCGACTCAGGATAGAGCAGAAGCAGGAGCCCTGACCAGGAGCATCCCCCCAGGATCATTCCCCCTCCCTGCTCAACACCCCCAAACAGACACAACAGGTATGGCTACCCCTGGGGGGAAAGGAGGGGGGAGCTAGGTGTGGTTGAAGGGGGGATGGTCCACAGGGAGACCCTGATAAATGAGGGGGGACGCTATGTGGGAAGAAAGGGAGGGGCCCACGTCCACCCCAAAAGGCCACCATTGGAAGGGGGGGGAACACTACTTATCACACCATGGAAACCGGATGGGCACCCCTCTAGACAGACCACCTCACCATCGGAATGGGGGTGCTGCAGGCAAGAGGTATGCTGCGGAGTTGAGGTATGCTGCGGAGCTGAGGTCTGCACACGCTCGCTGGCCAGACTGGGGTGACCACTGGATCTAGATTATCCAGCCGGTTGCCCAGTCCGGTAGTTAATTGTAGATATCACAGGTGAAAACAGGAGTAAAAAAATCTATCTGAAAGAAAATTTTTTGCCAGGACCAGAGATCTAAGCAAGGAACTAGGTCCTTACTCCTGACTAGGCAGAAAAAAACTACCTATAGCAGAGAGAGGGAGCATACCCCCTGGCACTGCCCATAGGCCTAGCCAGACTTTTTTTCTGCCTAGTGTCCTACTTGTGTAGGGGGCAGTCAGGGGCAGACTGGCAACTTTGGGCCCAGGAGGCAAGTACAAACCAGAGGCCCATGGTGCAGCGACTAGACCCCCCTCCCACTCGTCCTCTTTCCGGCCTCCTCCTGACCCCCATTCCAGGCTGAAGCGCTGCTCCAGGTAATCTCTACTCACCGGCCAAATCCGGGTTTCCGACCTGGCCAGCAGTGGGCGGTTGGGGGGAGCTGGGACTGCTCGGTTGGGGCTGACCAGGGGAGGAGAGTTTCCAATGGGGCATGGAACCGGCTTCTGCTCAGACAGTTTACACCATCTATGCTGGGGGGGCCTGCGCTCTGTCCTTGTATTCAACCCGCACTCAGTAGGTTAGTGGCGGGGACTTTTTACTTCTCTTCACTAGGAATCCTTTAGACATGTCTGTGGCAGAAGCAGTGCAGCCTTTTTACAGGACATCAGAGTGGCCCAGGGGGCAATTGCCCCCTGGCCCAGTTCTCCCCTGGGGGCAGTATACCCAATGTTTAAGAATATCAGGAGTTGTGTCTGTCAATAAACGATAAAGAAATGTTGTTCTTTTTAAATATTTGGTTTACAGCGCAAAAAATAAAAACTGCAGTGGCAAACAAATACCACCAAAAGAAATCTCTATTTATGGGAAAAAAAAGGACATACATTTTGTTTGGGTACAGTGTTGCGCGACTGCGCAATTGTCAGTTAAAGTACCGCAGTGCCGTATTGCAAAAAATGGCCTGGTCATGAAGGGGGGTAAATCTTCAGGAGGGCAAGTAGTTAAGGTGTATGTACAACGCTGTCACCAGAACAGGTGAAGGCTATTCCTTCAAAGGGGACACCTGTTATGTGACAACTGTCTAAAAGGCGGAAATCTTCTTAATATGACAAGAGAAGTAAAACATGGACACGAGTTTTAACACATATTTCTTTCCATAACTACATTAAAAATTGGATTGCTAGTTTCCCTCTAAATCCTTTTCTTGCATTATATCACAGGACACAGAGAACTTCATATTCATGACTACTTGGGTTATAAAGGTCTTCAAGTGAATTGGGCTTGCCCCCCCCCCCCCAAAAAAAAAAGAAGGGGGGGGGGCAAGAGTCCCAATGCAGGCACAAGCCCTGCATGCTAAACTAAGCCTCAGTTTTTGTAGCAAGCAATGTGGAACAAACAAGAAGGAAGGGATGTCCGTGTTCTCTAAAATAAGGATGTCTTTGTGGGGGTAACCTGTACTGAGGGGTCTGTGCTGGAGAGGGCCTGTACCGAGGGGATTGGCTGTGAGTGGAATGGGGAGAGGTAATATTCGTTGTACACTGTACAGTTGCCTATGCATTATATGCTTCTGACCCCTGTATTCTTTGCATCGCACAGTCCTGGTCCCTGTACCCTCTGCCGAATATATTCTTGGTCCCTGCAGTCTCTGCATTTACCACTGCTTGCACCTGCACACTCTGTTATGCACTCCTGACACTATGAAATATGCACCTCTGAGCCCTACACTATAGACAGTAAGTTGTACATTTCATACTCCTGACCATTGCACTCTAACTACATTATACAAGTCTGAAATTCTTCTTAAAGTGTTACTAAACCCAGGAGCCTGCATTCACTATATCTGGTCCCCCACAGTATAGAGAACATGGAAATGCAATTATTTTAGTAAATATAAACTGCTAAATACTTTTTCTCATCAGCAGTATATAGCTGTCTTGTGACTTGTATCAGTGTCTGGTTAAAGCTTGTAGGAGTAGTTGTTTTTTAAATTCTGTTCTGACTGTCCTATGAGGCAGCAAGATCCTGGGTTGATCACATGCACTCTCCCAGGGGAAAAAAAAATAAATTGCTCTAGCAATACACACAAAACGGAGCATGTGCAGAGTGACTACAAAGGCTCTGTCTTACCAGGAGATAGATTGGGGACAGTGGAAGAGGAGGAGGATCAGATCAAACAGCCTTTTTACACAATGCAGAGGAAGACCCCTTAGGTTCCATAGTGAGTATAACAAGCATGCTTTACTGCATATACAGACTGATTTTACGGTTGTGGGTTTAGTAACACTTTATAGTAGGATATGTGTAGAAAAGCATAAGTAATGGAAGAGTTGTTAAAAATAAGTGTGCTGAGGTTTGTATATGTCTGTTGCACTCACTTGTGGCACAGAAATGTAACCATATTTTTATTTAGTACATGGACTGTGAAAGGTTTGGGCTGCGGATAGGGGGAGTAGAACTCTTTAAGCTCCTCCCACTGTTATCACAATTTGCCACACCCACAACTTAGTGCAGCTTCATTACTTTGAAAATACAGCCAAAGCTTTTTTGCCATACTTCCCATATTGGTCACAGGTGCGCACTTACTTTTCAGGAACTGGTTGGAAAAGAAGCTATGACACTTCACCCTATCTTGTATGGGTGAAATGACCCCTCTTTTTTCTGGCTCTGAAGATACCATTGAGCACATAAATAAAGAAGGAGAACAGTGAAACTCCAGCTTTTCCTGACACCTGTGCGAGTGGGGGCCTGTGAGGAGGATTTGCCTTAGACTCTGGAGGATATGGGGGTCTAGTTCTTTTTGCTGAACTGAGATGTAGTCTTCTGCTTAGAGCCCAAGGTTTATTGCTTACAAAGTGAGCTCTTCTTGGATTCCAGAGTCACAAATTTCTGACCCATCACCTTTGCCTTCTTTATAAGGGGTCTTCGGGGTCTCGATCACTGTCGTAGACCTGCTGCTGATTGGTGCTGGATCCCCGCTGATGAGTTTTCCTTGTACATTTGATTGCTGCCAGCAGGATTCAGCACAAACTAGCAGCATTGCAGGCCGTCCCCGCATGTGCATACAGGGTTCGGGAACAGTCACTCTTGGCCTATTGGCTGTAGCAGCTGGAGGAAGCTCTCCCTACCCCATCAAATAATGAGGCTTAGTTGAGCTAAAAGTGGTTATGCCTGGGCAAGGATTGCTGCCTTGTTTAAGCCAGTGTCCCATTTACCTGAAGGTGGCAGAATGACTTAAAGTGGAGTTCCACCCATTTTTAATAACTTGGATTACATAGATGTTTGTAATCCCCTTTAAAACTACTTTTACCAATGGAAACTTTTTTTTTTTTTGCTAGGAAATACCTTATTTTCTTCTTTTTTCATCCTCTCCTCACTTCCGGGTCCGGCCGCCGATTACGTCATTCGGCGATTCGCAAGGGCTGCTGGGATGTATCTCATGGAATGAAATCTCGCATTATTACACAGGTGTCCTGAGCTGTACTGTATGGATTGAGGCTGTGCTATGCCCCGCCTCCGCCCCCTCTCAGTGAGCGAGGACTGAAAGCATTATATCCTCACTGAGAGGCGGCGGGGCGGAGGCGGGGCGGAGGCGGGGCAGAGCACGGCCTCAATCCAATGCATATAGTAGAGCTCAGGACACCTGTGTAATAATGCGAGATTTCATTCCATGAGATACATCCCAGCAGCCCTTGCGAATCGCCGAATGACGTAATCGCCGGCCGGACCCAGAAGTGAGGAGAGGATGAACAAAAAAGAAAATAAGGTATTTCCTAGCAAAAAAAAAAGTTTCCATTGGTAAAAGTAGTTTTAAAGGTGATTACATACATCTAAAAGTTACTAAAATGGGTGGAACTCCACTTTAAGTAGTCATTACCATGTCATCCTCTGTGTCCTGTGCTGTAGGATTAAAATTAATTTTTGGCTACATATATGCTCTGTTCATACGAAATCCTATTTTTATATTTTGCCCCATCCTCCCTTGTTTTCAAAATGCTTTGGCATGCTCTTTTACTTGCAGCCTCACGTCTCCATTTAAAAACCATTATTCACTAGTAACGCATGCTGGGAAGCACAGTAATGCCTCTATCACACAGTTTCTACCGCCCTCTAAGAAGCGCTCCAGGTTGGATTTGCTTTTTAGAGGATGGAAGAGCAGTGGGTGGCTTCCAATCATCGAGGAGGCAATCTTGCCACCATTGACTTCAATGTACAAAATTGACAGGTAGCTGCCAGTCAAACTCAGCATGCTGAGTTAAATTTGCCACGGCATGTATACAATCCCCTTCGTTTGCCGTGTCGGCTTGTAGGTGGACAATCAGGAGGGTTGAAAATGTAAATTAACCCACCTGTTTTCACCGCCCCCCTGGCCTGCAGTGTGAAAGGAGCCCCTAAAGTTCTGATTGATTTCAGATTATTCAAGAAGCAACACAACAGAAAGCATGCACTTACACCTCCATAGGTTGGTATGTCTATTGTGCAGTCTGACTGCTGGCGCAGCCATTCCAGGAGGCTCTTGTTGGGAATCACTTTTTCGGAGTGCATTTTAGAAGCTGTACTGGCAGACTGTATGGGAGATGGGCCTTCTATGTGCGTAGCGCCCAGCTGGCCAGAATCTTCCCGCATCCCCTGTGGGGTAGCAAACCAGGTCAAAGAAGAACAGAAACAACATTAGAATTGACAGCATATAGAACTTTGAAATTTTCCTATGGAACTGGGTCAGGTAGCCACACTGCCAGATGCAAAAAAGTAACTTCAATAACCATACGGGTTAAACATGTATAGGTTTTGCAAGTATTTATTTTCTAATATTTATTTTTTTCTTACTTATCTGAATATTTCTCTAACAAACATGAAATGTTGCCAAAATATTTTGTAATTTTACCAGCAGTGGAACCCTCTGCTATTTTTCACTTTTAAAGGCTTTCATTAGCCCTGTTGACGAAAAAAGCCTGTATAACCCCTTTCACTGCTAGACTAAATGGTCTATTTCACACATGCTAAAAAGTGTGGATTTTTGTCTTACAAAAATGTACTTGCAACCCCAAAAACAAAAGCATTTCTGTACTCACCATAAAAAATTTTCTTGGAGTAGCACAGGAAATTAGTTGCACAGAATTCCTAAACCTTCAGGTTATACTGCCACCTACAGGAGGATTGTACACTGGCATACAAACTGTAGGTTCACCTAGTATATATAACCCCACTTGCTACCAGCATGCCTCACTTTTGTAGAAAATAAGCAGTGCGAGCATGATCATTAACACAGGTGGGGACCTGTGCCTCTCAATGGACTCCAAGAAAAGAAGTTACTACAAAAATACTACTTTCTTTCCTGTTTAGTGGGGAATGTAGGAGTCTTTAGCCTTAGAGAAGTCACAAAGCAAGCCCACTGAGGGGTAGGAAACACAGCAAACAACCACTAACATTCCCAACATAAACAGGAAATCTGATGTCCTCATGGAGCTGAAAGAGGTACCTGAAGGATCTTGTGGAAGGAGCTAGCATTAGATGATGCAGAAATGTCATAAATCCAGGTGGAACTTCGAGAATGTGTTCCCTGAAAACCAGATGGCAACCTTACAAATCTAGAAACCTGATTGCCTTATGTTGAAAAGCCCAATAGGCACTCATATCTTGAAGAGTGAACCTTACCTAGTTAGTCAGGTTGAAAAAAAAAAAAACAAGTTTTTCTAGCTCAACCAATAAAAAAGAAAAAACACAACCATACATTACCATATACACAATCCTTTACCCACAGTTGATCCAGAGGAAGGCGAAAATCCCCAGCAAAGCATGATCCAATTTGCTAGAGCAGGGGAAAATATTCCTTCCTAATCCCCCGAGAGGCAATCATATTTCCTGGATCAACTTTACATATAAATATTAGTGTCCAGTTATATTATGTACACCTAGGAAATAATCCAGGCCTTTTTTAAAGCAAGCTACTAAACTGGCCAGAAACACCTCTGGAGGGATTCTATTCCACATTGTCACAGCTCCAAATGTGAAAAAACCTTCCTGCATTTGGAGATGAAATCTCTTTTCCTCTAGACGTAAAGAGTGTCCCCTTTTCCTCTGTGATGACCTTTAGGTGAATAACTCAACACCAGGTTCACTACATGGACCCCTTATGTATTTATACATGTTGTTCATATCCCCCCTTAATCTCGTCTCAAGAGAATAAATTCAGTTCCTCTAATCTTCCCTCATAGCTGAGCTCCTCCATGCCTCTTATCAGTTTGGTTGCTCTTCTCTTCTCTGCATTTTTTTTCAGTTCCTCAATATCCTTTTTGAGAACTGGTGCCAAAAACTGAACTACATATTCCAGGTGAGGTCTAAGGATTTGTACAGGGGCAAAATGATATCTTTCTCTGGAGCCCATGCTTCTCTTAATACAAGAAAGGACATTGCTTGCTTTGGAAACCACAGCTTGGCATTGCATGCTATTATTAAGCTTATGATCCACCAGAACACCCAGATCCTTCTCCACTATAGATTCCCCCAGTTGTACTCCCCCTAGTATGTATGATGCATGCATATTCTTAGCCCCTAAGTGCATAACTTTACATTTATCAACATTAAACCTCATTTGCCACATAGTTGCCCAATCAAACAGTGCATGGAGGTCGGCTTGTAAGTTGGAGACATCTTGTTAGGAAGTTATTCCACTGCAAAGCTTGGTGTCATCTGCAAAGACTGAAATGGTACTTTTAATCCCAGACTCTAGATCATTAAGATATTAAAAAGTAAGGGTCCCGACACTGAACCTTGGGGTACATCACTGATAACCTTGGAGTAAGAATCACTAACCACTACTCTCTGAATTCCATCTTTTAGCCAGCCTGTATACTTTACATGTTAGCCGTGTGTGGGGAACTGTGTCAAACGCTTTTGCAAAATCCAAGAATACTACATCCCCAGCCACCCCTCTGTCCAAGGTTTAACTTGCCTCCTCATAAAAAGAAATCAGGTTTATTTGACAACTTCTATCTTTCATGAATCCATGCTGTCTGTTGCCTAAAAAAAATGTTTCAGCAAGAACTCATCTATGTGGTGTTTTATTAAACTTTCCAGTATCTTCCTGACTATAGAAATTAAACTAACAGGTCTATAGTTACTTGACAAAGACTTTGATCCATTTTTAAATCTAGGCACCACATTGGCCCTATGCCAGTCCAGTGCTACCATTTCAGTTCTTAACCAGTCCCTAAAAATTTGAAACAAATGCTTTGAAATCACAGAGCTCAATTGTAGGATGCTTGAGTGGATGCCATCTGGTCCAGGTACTTTATCCACCTTTATTCTGTCTAAATATTTCTGGACCATATCCCATTGTGGATCATTTGGGGCTTTGTCAATACCATCCCCATGCTCCTTTGTATACACAGAGCTGAAGAAAGTATTTAATAAATTTGCCCTTTGATGGTACCAAGAGCTGGATGTTGATCCAGACCCAAATAAAAGGAGAGAATTTCTCTCACAGAAAAACTCCAGGATGAAAACCCAGGACATGATTTGCTCCATCTTTCTTGCCACAGTGGGAATCCTGGTTCCTCCCAGATGGTTAATGTATGTCACCACTGTGGCACTGTCAGAATGAATCTGAAGTGGACAACCCTCCAACAGGTTGGTCCAATGCGCCCAGGGACTCCTCCACAGCCCAACAGAATTGTGTCAGCTGTGATTATCTTCCAAAAGACTGGATGAAAGAACTTCCCAAACTCGAGAGCTGGATTCCAGAGCCATCAAGCCAGGGAGATCCTTGGTTAAAAATGGAATCGGCCTGTCCAAAGACAGGACTGATTTGTCCACAAAACTCCAAGAAATGAGTCGGTAACATCACTGATTTCTTAAGGTTCAGGGTCCACCCAGACCTCTGTAAAATCTAGACAGGTAGAGATACATTGTCCAACAGGGCCCTTCACTGACTGTTCCCTTAGCAAAAGGTCATCTAAGTATCAAGGGGATCTTGATATCCATTTTGATAGGGTTATACCGCTATCTTCAGGGCGTTACCTACTTGAAATGCATAGCCACTTCCCTGGCATCTGACATCATCCTAAATATTCCCACACTGTCCAACTGGCTCTGGTGTAGTTTTAGCTCTATATGCTGCAGGCAGCTTCTCTCTACACCTCCCTGGATTGCTGCAGTACAGCCTGGGGTCCCTGAGATGACATCCCTTGGTTTACAGATATGCCTTCTTTCATCTCACTAAATGTGAGTGCATTTCTTTACATTTAACTTTTTTATAATAAACACTAACTTGCTACACTTTCTAGCAGCCTCTGGTGTCCATTTTATTATTTAGCATTAACTTTAAATGATGACCTTTAGAATTGTGTTGTGGAATCCGATTTTTTTCTATGCACATGCATCCTGGGTGTGCATGAAAGAGGTCCTTTAAAATTTTTACAATAATTGCACACATATACGGGAGGGAACAGATAAAAATGGGATTTTTGACTTACCGTAAAATCCATTTAACTGATGTTCATTGACGAACACAGCTCCTGATCTTTTTAACTATTGGGTTACCATGCCCCCTACAGGACTAGGACACCAGGCAGAAAAGAAGTCTGGCTATGGGCAGTCCCAGGGGTATACTCCCTCTCTCTGATATAGGTACTCTGTTTTGTTACAAGCAGTGTCAGAAGAATTACAAATCCACAGAGGTGTGGGTGCTGTGTCCGCCAATAAACATCAGAAAAATGGATTTTACAGTAAGTCAAACACCCCATTTTCTCTTTCGTTCATTGACGGACACAGCTCCTGATCTTCTTAACCACTGGGATGTCCCAAAGCAGTGTTAAACATGAGGGTTGGGAACAGCGAAAAATAAATTCCCAAGGCGAACTATATCCAACCAGGTAAACAGGGGCTAAACCAAAAACAACTGGAGCTCACCTGAAAAAAACAATACACCCTCAAAGAGGACTGGGTCCTCTAAACAACAGCCTGCAAAACCTTGCAGCCAAAGGAAGCATCCGCAGATGCAAACACATCCACTTTTTAGAACTTTGTGAAAGTGTGCACCGACGATCAGGTGGCTGCCTTGTACACCTGCGTCACTGACGCCTGATGACGGAAGGCCCAGGAGGCACTGAGCGCCCGAGTAGAGTGCGCCTTGACAGGGAAAGGAGGAACGCGACCCCCTGATGGAATAGATGGATGGGCCGTCTGTCTGCTCCATCTGGAAATGGTCACAGAAGAAGCGGACAGCCCTTTCCCAGGACCATCCGTAGCACAAATAAGGAGTCCGACTTCAAAAAAGACTGTGAAGCTGCCAGGTACATCCTAATTGCATGGACCACATCAAAGGCATGCAAGGCAATTTCCATTGGATGTTTTTGCCTGGGACACCGGGAAGCCAACACAATGTCTTCATTCAAATTAAAATTAGAGACAACCTATGGAAGGAATGACGAACAGGGACGAAGAACCACCTAGTAAGGTGAACGACAGGATAACGCCACCAATTCCGACACCCTGCACGCAGAGGTGATAGCCAAGCCGAGGAGGAGGTCCCACGTCTACGACAAGGGTCCTTTACCTTAGTAGCCTGAGGAAGAAAGGTATTGTTTCCCCATGCGAGACCTTTAATGATGTCGTCCAGGCAATCTCATTAAAAGGGGAGATCAGGCAAGGCCTTTTTAGAAGTCTGGTTTAGCAGACCAGCATTTGAGACAAAAGACACACAGAAGAAACAAAGAGCCGAGCCACTAGGGGAGCCGCATCCAAAGAGGCAAAACAGATAAACTGCAGCCCCTGGACCAGCTGGTTCACCAGCTAAGCAAAGGCAGGGGGGAGCTGTTCACCGATCACAGCGTAAAAGCTTAGCCTACTCAGAGTTTGCGACACCAGGGCAATGGTGAATACCGGCCTCAGTGCCGAACCAGCCAGAGTGTACATAATGCGGGCCACAGCCTACGCCTTCCTGTTAGCTGGATCCTTAAAGGCCGGGGACTCTTCAACCGGAATCATGGTTGCCTTGTTCAATCTGGAAACCGGAAGGTCCACCACCGGCTGAACAGTCCATTTCTTAATAAGGAACTCCTCCATAGGGATATTGCCTAGTAAATCACTTAGGGACCCCAATGGGACGCTTTGGTCATCCCCACTCTTTAGCGTCAATTCTGTCAAAATAGGCGGGGAAAGGAAACACCTTTTGCCATTCTGGATGGCTTGTGAGTGCCAAAAGGAACCTGCACCTCTGTCGCAGCTACGTCGTCCTCCATTTTAAGGTCTCACGCAATCATACAATCAGTGCTTCCATTAGCGCATTTTCGTGCGGAGATGCAGAGGAATCATCCTCCCTATCTGAGGATTCTGGGCACGTGGTCGCAGACCCAGCAGGGAGACCCACGTCCGCAGCAGCCAAATCAGATTCAGGATCAGATGAGACAGAGGGCGCTTTTTGATAGCCCGTTGCCCGAAAGCCACCTCCACCTGGGACACAAAGGACTCCAGGACCGTCATCAGTGCGATCCTCAGCAGAGAGGGAGAGGACCCCTCCAGACTCACCACCCAGCAGAAACAGCCACCAGGCTAATCTGAACTCCATGTGCGGCGATCAGGAAGTGAAAATATCCAGTAGTCCGCACCAGGGGATGAGGAGGGGCTCCCACCGCCAAAATTGCTGCCCACAGGGCTCCACTGTCATGGCCGCCTCTATTTTCAATGGCAAACCAACGCAAAATGGCTGCCGGACTACACAAACATGCCGTGCATTCAGCACACAGGCTACAGCAAAGCAGCGGCACCACGAGGCTCCCAGCGATCCAGGAGGGATCCATAGGCCTCATAAAACGGAACAGGCAGGAAGAGGGGCCCCTGGCAGGAGCCCCCACAAGGTACAGCCCCCCCCACAGCCAATCACATGGCCGCCCCCCATTGCCAGCACAGCACCCTGCCCCCACCCCAGACGGTGGACCAGGCCACCCCACAGCCCCAGTGCTAGTAAAAGGGGGGGGGAGAGATGGATGGGGGGGGGCGATATGGCCCACAGGGACCACCAAACTGATGAGGGGGGTTCCTAACGGGAAGGAGGGGAACCCAGGGGTCCGACCATCCCATGGAGGGGCCCACGTCCACCCAAAAACCCTCCAGGGGGAGAGGGGGGGGGGGGGGGGGGGACAGTCAGTTACTATACCAGGAACCAGATGGGCACCGCTCCAGACAGAACCTCCTCTCCATCGAAATTGGGGGGCTGTTGGCCAGGAGGAATGCTGCGACCCGGTTGTATGTGACCTCGTGAGGCGTTTAACTTGCAGGCCAGCCCCGTCCGGCGGGGCTATGTCACTGCTGATCTAGCGCGGAGCTGAGATCTGCGCACGCTCGCTCGCCAGACTGGGGTGATCACTGGATCTAGACTATCCAGCCCATCGCCCTATCTAAAAAGAAAAAATTGCCAGGACTAGGGAGTACCTATAGAAGAGAGAGGGAGTATACCCCCTGGGACTGTCCATAGGTGTAGCCAGACATTTTTTCTGCCTATTGTCCTACTCCTGTAGGGGGCAGTGTAACCCAATGGTTAAGAAGATCAGGAGCTGTTTCCGTCAATGAACAAAAGAGAAACATAATTAGGTGTATCCAGACTTTTTTTCTGCCTAGTGTCCTACTCCTGTAGGGGGCAGTGTAACCCAATGGTTAAGAAGATCAGGAGCTGTTTCCGTCAATGAACAAAAGAGAAACATAATTTAAAAAAAAAAAAAAAAACTGACCCAACACTATTAAAATTAAAAATTACATCCTTTTAAAGATAATTACTTGTAGACCTGCTTCCTTGTAAAAAGAAACAGACCTAGTTTCTGTCACAGATCTTTTATACTCCCAATTTACTGTTTATACAAAGCCCATGTTTTTTAATCAAAAGAAAACTATTCTCAGCCTGCTGAATGTGTTAATGCTGACTTAACATCTTACCACAATTCCTGCATGCATTCCCCTGTCCTTTAGGAACACAAGGTCCATCCCTTCAACATTTTTTCTTCTTCCTCGTCTCCTCCGGAGGGCAGATTCCTCTCTGCGCAGGCTTCCGTTTACAATCTGACCCGTCACAGGGTGGATGAGACCAGCCTGCAGGATTCCTGACAAGTCCATGCCCAGGGAGCTCTGCAGACCGCCTATTCCTGCCACCTTGGGCGTACTGCTGTTGATGGAGTAGGCTGAGCTGGTGGCTGCAGATTGTTCTCTGCAAAGCTCCATAGCAGTCTCTCTCCAGCCGTTAATAGCTGCTGAGCTCCTCCCATGCTGTGGAGTAAGATGCTGGGAAACCCGGGGCTTAATGTCTGACCGGTCACCGTCAAACTCAAATGGTTTTCGAGGCTTACGTTCATCGTTGGAAAATGTTGGAGCAGTTATCGCCTCCTGCAAGATTAAAGAATTAAGGTAAAGAATATTTTAATACTTTAATAGAAGATCTGCTCAATACTTAGCTGCTGTGATTCCAGCACTCACAAGAACACACTTGACATCTATTATTCCCATGCTGTCTGCTTGCAGTCAGGGTTACTTAAAGAATAACTATAAAGGCAAAACTTTTTTGTTCGTTTTGGATGGAGTGAAAAGGGATTAGAACACCAGTCAGCTTTTTTTTTTTGCTCTCTGTTACACATTAGGGAGATTCACCTTCTCTATGTGTCCTGTTTACCATTATCATTGAAAGTAAAAGAAACTCCCACATTTTGGATTGTCCCCAAAAAAAAGTAACAGAGGGGATATCTTCCAATGGGGACACTAGTTCTGGTAACCTGGGGGTCCCCAAGAGATTCTCTTTATTTGCAGGGATTTCCTCTCACTTCCGGTTTTGGCTATGGGACAGGAAGTGAAGGTAAATCTCCCCAATGGGACAAAGATGGCAAAAAATAAACCATACAGGGGTTAAAACCCTCCCTTACTCCATCCAACAATATTAAAAGCTTTGCCTTTAGTTTTACTTTCAAGCAGAACTTCACCTAAAAATGGAAGTCCTGCTTATCCCCCCCCCTATCCTTATTGTAAACACTTTTTTGGGGGGTACCTAGTTTTGACAGGTACCTTCTCCCACAACAGTGGGAAGCTGGCTGTGAAACTGCAAGGAGTCACAACCCCCTTACCACAGTCAGCATGGCTGTCTCGGAGACCTGAAGACCGGCGAAGAATAGGCAAAGACAGCACTGGATCCCTGGGGCTGGTGATCTTTTATTTAGTCGGCATCTACAGTATTTGTAATTAGCAATTTTTTTTTTAACCTAACTGAAGCTCCTTTTTAATCAAGAACACAACAGACTGGCTTAACTTGTACATATGCACTAGCTCACCTGAAGGCAGCACTAGTAAACCGCACCAATTATTATTTTTTTTAAACCCTGCAAGGTAAAGGCATAATGTGCACATTATGAAATACTTACCTTAGAATGAAGCCCTCCAGTGAAGCGCTGTCACTGCTGATAGGGCTTCCTTCTTCATCTAGCCTTCCTTCCGGGTTTGCATGCCTTGGCTGTCTGATTGGCTGCGCCGTAATGACGTCACTATCGTGCGTTCGCGCAGGAGTCACGGGGCTCCGAAGGGACGGGACCTTTCTGCTTTTTACTGGAAAAAACGCATTTTGTTGCAGTCTTTGTCCCCACTGTCTGGACTTTAGATTCATATACCAAAAAAGGAAGTGATAGAAAACCTCTTTAATGGGAACATAGACCGTAAAAAAATTCTGATAGAAATTCTACCCATTTCCCCAACTCTACCTAAAAGTTAAAAAAAAAAATTGGACTGGAGCTAGCTTTAACGTAATGTAAAAATGTTAGTTTGCTGCTAAATATCTGTAAACAGCTGTAAATATAAATATACCTCACAGTGCAGGTGCATTTATACCGAGACTTGATTACACACAGGTGGATTCTATTTATCATCATTAGTCATTTAGGTCAACATTGGATCATTCAGAGATCCTCACTGAACTTCTGGAGAGAGTTTGCTGCACTGAAAGTAAAGGGGTTGAATAATTTTGCACGCCCAATTTTTCAGTTTATTTGTTAACAAAGTTTGAAATATCCAATAAATTTTGTTCTACTTCATGATTGTGTCCCACTTGTTGTTGATTTTTCACATAAAATTTCAGTTTTACATCGTTATGTTTGAAGCCTGAAATGTGGCAAAAGGTCGAAAAGTTCAAGGGGGCCAAATACTTTCGCAATGCACTGTATAATGATTAGGATCATCCTGATAGGATTTTTGTTCCTCCTAAAAGGTTTTCACTATTGTATCCTATGGAGGAAAAGTTTACTAAGAAATGGAATATACCCACTGTGGATGCTGCCATTTCTTCGGTTAACAAGAGTTTAACCTGCCCTGTGGATAATGTCCAGCAGATAAGATGTTGGAATCTTTATTGAAAGCCTCCTTTGTGGTTGCAGGATCTGCGATACAACCAGTAGTAGCGGCCATAGGAGTTTGACAGTCTTTAAAAGACCGTATGAAGCGAGTGTCCAAGACCGTTCCTTCTCAAGGAGAGTCTGTAGAAGATCTGTCAGATCTGCCTCGCACCCTATGTTTCGCAGTGGATGCTCTTACGGACTCCATAAAGGCAAATGTCACGGGTTGCTCTGATGACAGTGCATATGCGCAGAATCCTTTAGTTAACCACTTAAGCCCCGGAGGATTTGGCTGCTAAAAGACCAGGGGGTATTTTGCGATTCGGCACTGCGTGAATTTAACGGACAATTGCGTGGTCGGGCAACACTGTACCTAAACGAATTTGACGTCCTTTTTTTCCCCACAAACAGAGCTTTCTTTTGGTGGCATTTGATCACCTGTGCGATTTTTTGATCATGCGCTATAAACAAAAAAAGAGCATCAATTTTGCAAAAATAACAATATTTTTCACATTTTTTTATGTGAAATTCCCCCCCAAAAAAAAGTAAAAATCTAAATTTTTTAACATTTTCGGCCAATTTGTTTTATGCTACATATGTTTGGTAAAAAAAAAAAAAAAAAAAAAACGCAAAAAACGTATTTTGATTGGTTTGCGCAAAAGTTATTGCGTTTACTAACAAAGGGAAAGATTTTTGTCATTTTTGTTGTTTTTTTTTTTTAACGCGTAATGGCGGCGATCTGCGATTTTTTTTGCGGTACTGCGACATTGGGGCGGACAAATCGGACCCTTGACTGACATTTTTGACACTTTTGGGGTTACCAGTGACATTTCTACAGTAATCAGTGCTATATATATGCACTGTTACTGTAAAAATACACTGGCAGTGAAGGGGTTAACTTTATTTGAGAGGGAGGGGGCTGTGTGTGTCCCTAGGGGCGTGATTCTAACTGTGATTGGCTGTGGCTTGAGCTGTAGTTACACTGATCAGTGTTTTTACACAAGCTGCCTGCCTTTCTCCCCCTCCCCCGAGGATCGCAGAGTGAGCGGCGGACATCGGGTCCGCCGGTCACACGTGGGGGGGGGGGGGGTCCGTGACCGGCGGCGGCGCGCGCTCGCTCCCCAGAGCCTCACAGGCTAGTGACGTAAATATACGTCACTTTGCCTGTGAGGGGCTGACTGCCAAAGTAAATCTACTTGCGGCGGTCGGCAAGTGGTTAAAGAGCTGATCTGCGGAAATTACCATGTAAAAAGTTACTGTCTGGCTTCCCTTTTCAAGGAGAACACCTTTTGGTGATGATCTGGATAAGTATATCCAAAAGATCACGGGGGGGGGGGGAAGAGTACGCTGCTACCTGTGAAAAGGAAAAGCAAGCATCCTTCTTTTAAGATCCCCAGCACTCATACTACCAGTGCTTCTAACTCCAGATGGTGGCAATGGCCTCAACCATCTGGGTCCGGAACCAAACCAAGGGCAGGGTCAGAAAAAGCCCTGTGCCCAGAGATCAGCCAAGTCTTCCTCTAAGCCTACTCTGTGAAGGGGCGCCCCCACTTACTTGGGTGGGGGGGGGGAAGGCTGCTGCGGTTCTCAAAGGTTTGGGTGGAAACTATTCAAGACAACTAGGTTATCTCCACCATTTCGCAGGGGTACAAACTGGAATTTTGGGTGTTCCCCTATCCTCGGTTTATAAAGTCAAGTAAACCAACAGTTCCCCTAAAGAGAAGGTCTCTCTTTCTGGCGTTGAGCCAGCTGGGGGCCCAAAGAATGATAACAGAGGTTACGGAGAACGAAAGGTTCAGGGGTTTTTACTAAAACCTGTTCATAATCCCCAAACCAAGTGGGGAATGCGAGACTAATCCTGGATCTCAAAGCTCTAAACCAGTTTCTAAACGTTTTTACTTTCCATATAGAGTCTATTCATTCAGTCATAGCCTCCCTGCAAGAAGAGGAATTTCTAGTATCCATAGACATCAAGGATGCATATCTTCACGTGCCTATATTCCAAGCATATCAAAGGTTTCTATGCTTTGCAATAGAAAACCATAATTTTTTGGTGGTCCTGGCCTTCGGGTTATCCAGAGCTCCAAGAGTGTTCACAAAGATCCTAGCTCAAGTATTGGCTGTTCTAAGCCAATCCCGAGGGATATCTGTAAAAGGATATCTGGACAATCTATTACAAAGAGATCGATCGGCTTCGGCTCAAAGCTGAAATTTCCTCCAGACAGTACAGTTCTTGGAAAGTTTGGGTTGGATACTGAACTTGGCAAAGTCAGCATTAAAGATGATCCAGCGTCTGGAATATCTGGGTCTTCTTGTGGACACAGTACATGCAAAGATATTCTTGCCAACAAGAAAGGCCACAGACCTGAAGGATCTGGTTCAGTCCGTAGTAAGGCTGAGATATCCTTCTATACATCTTTGCATGTTGTTACTGGGGAAGATGGTGTCCGCATTTGAGGCAATTCCCTATGCTCTAGTACACCAAAATGCTAAATCACCCAAAGAGAAATCAGCATTAGCAGCGCCGATTAAATGACCATCCAATAATAAGTCCATGCAAGAAAATAGTCCATATCATGAACAAAGAGATAATGGATAAGAAGCCACTAAATGGTGAAAACACAGATGCAGGATGCTGAAGCAGTATGTATAAGCCGTCACCACACCTTGTGGAATCCTCTCCCCTTAAGAATTGCACTCACCAAAAAAGCAGACTTCACAAGACCATAAAGAACATGATCCTAAATAACCGGCATAATAATAATTCCCTATGCTCAATTCCATGCCAGACCCTTACAGAACAACATGGACCGGAAGGGTTCAGTCTCTGGACTGGTCCATGTCTCTGGTACCCAGAGTATGTCAGAGTCTGAACAGGTGGTTTTTGACCAGAAATCTGGAGAAGAAGGGGAAAACCTTTTCCAGTGACCTGGAAAGTGGTGACTACACACATGCCAGTCTCTCCGGCTGGGGAGCGGTTCTGGAGAAAGCCACTGTCCAGGGGAAATGGTCTTGGGTAGAGAGAGAGGTCTCCCCATCAACATTCTGGAAATCCGAGCAGTCAGTCGGGCTTTGAAATAATGAACGCCCAGACTTCAGGGGTCACCCTGTCAGGGTGCAATCCGGCGGTGGCTTATATCAACCATCAAGGAGGCACAAAGAGTCAGTCACCCCAGAAAGAGGTGGATATCATTCTATCCTGGGCAGAGAAGTTTGTGCCATGCCTGACAGCAGTTTTTATTCCAGGAATAGAAAACTGGCAGGCAGATTTTTTGAGCCGTCTGATGTTTTCGGGGGAATGGTCCTTACATCCCGAGATTTTTCAATCAATCTGTCTATGCTGGGGGGTCCCAGATGTAGGTCTGTTGGCATCCAGGTTCAACAAAAAGTTGAAGAGATTTGTGTCCAGGACCAGGGATCCACTCGCAGCCGGAGTGGAGGCTTTGGTGACTCCTTGGGAGGAGTATTCCCTAATTTATGCCTTGCCTCCGGTGCAGCTGATACCGCGTCTGTTGCACAGGATCCAGCTAGAGGGGAAACCAGTAATCCTGGTAGCTTCAGCATGACCGAGGAGGGTTTGGTATGCCTAAATCCAAAGGTTGGCAGTGACTAGGCCTTGGGCTCTTCCACTGCGTCTGGACCTACTCTCTCAAGTTCCGATATTCCACCCTGCTGTACAGTCTCTAACTTTGACATCTTGGCTATTGAAGCCTTAATCTTGAAGGAGCAGGGTGTATCTGGCCCTGCATTTTATATGCTGATAAATGCTAGGAAACCATTCTCTAGAAACATTTATTACAGAGTCTGGAAATCCTACAATGCCTGGTGTGAAGCCAGGAAATGGCATCCCCGCAAATAAATCAGAGAGAATTCCAGCTTTCCTTCAAGCAGGGGTAGATCTGAAATTAGCTTTGAACACTTTTAAAGGGCAAATTTCAGCCTTATTGGTTTTCTTCCAAGAACCGATCGCTTCCCATTCATTGGTTCAGACCTTCATTCGGGGAATGTTACATTTGCTTCCGCCTGTGAAGCCACCATTGTGTCCTTGGGAATTAAATTTAGTGCTGCCAGTTTTACAAAAACAGCCTTTTGAATCTCTGGGGCAGGTTCCCCTGGTTTTTTGACCAGAAAACTGGTCTCTTTGATTGCGATAACTTTGGCTAGAAGGGAATCTAAACGAGCAGCTCTTTCTTGTAAAGAGCCATTCTTGATTTTTCCTCAAGATAGGGTGATTCTACATCCACACCCAGGATTTTTGCCCAAGGTGGTGTCCACCTTTCATTTGAATCAGGACATTATACTACCTTCCTTTTTTCCAGATCCTCACTCAGAGGAGGAAAAGTATTGCATTCTCTTGATGTAATGCGTGCACTTAAGTTTTACTTGGAGAGCAGCTTGGATTCGTAAAACCGAGAGCTTGTTTGTGCTGCCAGAAGGGCCCAGGAAGGGGTTGGCAGCATCTAAGTCTACGATTTCTCATTGGATTCGCCAGGTTATTACCCAGGCGTATGATTTAGAAGGGAAGTTTCCACCCTTTTCCTGTAAAGGCACATTCTACCAGAGGAGTAGGTGCCTCTTGGGCACATTGCCATCAAGTCTCTATGGCTCGGATTTGCGAAGCCACGACCTGGTCGTTGGTGCATACGTTCACTCGTTTTTATCGATTATATTTTGGGACCCAGGAGGAATCTGCATTTGGCCGCAGTGTTCTGCAGGCAGCAGGGTAATCCTTTTTGTGGTCGGATGGCGGTATTTTATGGTGTCCCCCCTCCCATCAGGTGCATTGCTTTGGGACATCCCATATGTTATGGTTTATGGCTCTGTGTCCTCTGATGTACGAAAAGAAAAATAGATTTTTTAAATACAGACTTGCCTGTAAAATCCATTTTTTGAAGTACATCACAGGACACAGAGGTCCCTCCCCTCTTCTATGGGGCCTTTATTGCTTGCAACAGAACTGAGGTACTTCCTGTGTGGGAGGGGTTATATAGGGGGACATCCTTTCTGATTGATTGCCAGTGTCCTTCACCTGTAGGTGGCTATATAACCCATAAGTTATGATTAATGGCTTTGTGTCCCGTGATGTATTTCAAGAAATGTATTTTACAGGTAACTGTTTTAAAAATCCATTTTTTTGTCTTACAGTAAATACTTTTCTCTGAGGTTCACTGACAGACAGACACGCCTCCATGTTTTCTAGACCACTGGGCTTTATGCTGCTCTCTCAAGGAGTAGGACTAGGCTTAAACATTTTTGGTTACGCCACTGAGGCAGTCCCAGAGGGTATACCGTCACTTCCTGCTATAGGCAGTTTGTAACACGAAGTGTTAGAAGAACACATAACTCAACCCAACAGAGGGGCGGGTGCTGTGTCCGTCAGAGAACCTCAGAGAAAAGGATTTTACGGTAAGACAAAAATCCATTTTTCTCTTTCGTTCACTGATGGACACAGCTCCATGTCTTCTAGACCAGTGGTTCTCAATTCCGGTCCTCGGGACCCATTAACAGGCCAGATTTTAAGTATTACCTTGGGGGATGCAGACTAGAATACTGCAATCACTGAGCAGCAAATGAGATCACCTGTGATGTAATTTAGTTATCTTGCAAACCTGGCCTGTTGGTGGGTCCCGAGGACCGGAGTTGAGAACCACTGTTCTAGACCATTGGGATGTCCCAAAACAGTATCAATATGAGGGGTGGGAAAAACACGACAATATATAGAATTCCCTACAAGGCTAAACATAGCCAACCAGGTAAAAACAGGAGCAACCAGGTAAAAACAGGAGCTCAACTAGTAACAACTGGAGCTCACCACCAGGAAAAAAATTACACCCTCAAGAAGCAGAAGTCTCTGCAACAGCAGCCTGCAAAACTTTGCGGCCAAACGCCGCAACCGAAGATGCAAGTACATCCACCTTATAAAACTTTGTGAATGTGTGTACAGACAACCACGTAACCGCATTGCACACCTGAACCACTGACATCGGATGACGGAAAGCCCAGGAAGCACTAAGCGCCCTCGTAGAATGCGCTTTAACAGGGAAAGGAGGAACCTGACCCTTAATGGAATAGGCCTGCACCCCTGTCTGCCTGATCCCCCTGGAAATGGTCACAGCAGATACAGCCTGCCCCTTAAGAGTTCCATCAGTAAGAACAAACAAACAATCTGATTTTTAATTGGTTCAGTCACAGCCAGGTACACCCAAATCGCCCAAACCACATCCAAGGAATGTAAAGAAATTTCCTTAGGATGTTTCGGCTTAGGACATAGGGACAGGAACACAATATCTTCATTCAAATGAAACCCCAAAACAACCTTGGGAAGGAACGCCTGACAGGGTCGCAACACCATTTTGTCCCTATGAATCACCAGGTAAGGCGACCGACAGAATAATACAGCCAACTCTGACAGCCTGCGTGCGGAAGAAGGCCACCTTCTGCGACAGAGTGAGCAGAGGAAGTTTTGAATATTTTTAACGGGAAGCTTTTGAAGCACTGACTGTACCAAATTGAGGTCCCACGGAGGAACCAGGGATCTCACCTGCGGAGCCAGATGGTGAACTCCCTGCACAAAAGTGTGAACCAAGGACTTCGCCCCCAACTGCCATTGGAAAAATATGGCCAAAACGGAATTCTTGCCCTTGATGGTGCCCAGAGCCAAACGTTTATCTACACTAAGTTGTAGAAACTCCAACAGACACAGAAAAGTAACAGGGAGAAACCCCCCGAGACTCACACCAAGTAATGTACGCCTTCCAAACTCGACAAACTCGATGATAAACCTTCCTGGAAGTAGATTTCCTAGCTTTCAACAGTGTAGGAATCACTGACTCTGACAGCCCTCTGTCCTTCAGCACCTGACTTTCAATAGCCAAGCCTTTAAAGCCAGCGACTGTAAAGCAGGATGGAAGATTGGTCCCTGAGACAGAAGGTCTTCCCTGAGAGGAAGTTTCCAAGGGAAGCCTGCTAGCAGCCTTAGCAGGCCTGTGTACCAAGACAGGTGAGGCCAGTCTGGTGCCACCAGAATGACTGGAATCCCTTCTACCTAAATTCTAAGTAGCAGTCTCGAAATAAGTTGTATTGGAGGAAAGGAATAAATCAGACGATACTGACCCCAAGGGCCACCAGGATGTCTACAGCGTTGGAAAGAGGATCCTGAGACCTTGACACGAACCTCTGCACCTCCCTGTTGAGACGGGAGGCCAGCAGGTCCACATTGGGGGTCCCTCCCCAAAATCACAATTGATGAAACACCTCCAGACGAAGAGACCATTCTCCCGGATCCAACGCCTGCCAACTGAGATAGTCCACTTGCCAATTTTCTACCCCCCCGGAATGTGCACAGCAGAGAGGGCTGGAACATATACCTCAAGATACCGGCCACTTCCCGGGCCGTCGGGGCACTCTTGTGCCCCCTTGATGATTGACATATGCCACAGCCGTAGCATTGTCCGATTTTATTTGCACAAGGCGTCCCTGCAGACGATCCGTCCATTAAGAGAGACAAAGTCTAATCACTCAAATTTCCAGGATGTTGATCGGCAGCCTGGACTCCTCTCGAGTCCAAACACATTGGGCTGAGTACAATCCCAAGACACCTCCCCATCAGGACAGACTGGCATCCGTAGTGATCACAGTCCAATACAGGGGAAGAAAGGATTTTAACAGACCAAGGGCCGGGGAGCAGAGCTACCATAGCAGAGACTCCCTCGAACCCTGACTCAACAGGATCAAATTGTCCAAAGACAGCGGGTTCTTGTTCCATTTGGTCAGAATCTCCCTTTGCAGAGGTTTGGTATGGAACTGCGCAAACGGAACCGCCTTGAAGGTGGAAACCATCAGACCCAACACTAGCATGCAAGTCCCGAGCGATGACCGATGGTTGGACAAAAGGAGCCGAACTGCATCCTGTAGCTTCAGAAGGTTTGTCTGAGGGGGAAACACCCGGGCTGACGCTGAGTACAGCGTAAGACCCAAGTAGTCCAGCTTGGTGGATGGAGTCAGTGCCGATTTCTGACAATTTAGTGTCCACCCGAACGTACGCAGGGGGAACCCCGCTGTGGAGGTGGGGGAAAGAACATGAGGGGGAGAGGGGACACAGGAGGGGGCCTACCATCCCCTGGGAGGGCCCGCAAACACCCCAGCAATTCCGTACTACTCACCACACCACAGCACCGGGCGGGCACTACTCCCAGCAGTCAGCCGCACCATCTTGGAATAGGGGTGCTGCGGCCTGAGGTATGCTGCGACTCTGATTGTAACTGCTGTCATGACCAGGGCTACGCGACCAGGTATTTCACTCGCCAGCCAGCCCCCGTCCAGTGGGGCTATGTCGCGGCCAACCTAGCGCGGAGCCAATTGTTGGGTCATGCTCGTAGGCCAGACTGGGAGGACCATAAGAATTTAGGATATCCAGTCCAGCTGTTGATTGTAGTTACACACGAAAAAAAAAAATAAAAAAAGGAAAAAATTCCATGTAAAGAAAAAAATTTAATTTTAAAGGAAAAAATGCCAGGACCGCAAATCCCAGAAGAGAGCCAGGTCCTTACTCCTGACTAGGCAGAAAAAAACTGCAGGAAGTGATGGTATACCCTCAGGGACTGCCTCAGGGGGGTAACCAAAAAGGTTTCCGCCTAGTCCTACTCCTAGTAAGAGCAGCATAAAGCCCAATGGTCTAGAACAGTGGTCCTCAACTCCGGTCCTCAGGGCCCACTAACAGGCCAGATTTTAAGTATTATCTTGGGGAGGTGCAGACTATAATACTGCAATCACTGAGCAGCAAATGATATCACCTGGGATGTATTTCAGTTATCTTGCAAACCTGGCCTGTTAGTGGGCCCTGAGGGCCAGGGTTGAGGACCACTGGTCTAGAAGACATGGAGCTGTGTATGTCAGTGAACGAAAGAGAAATCCTGATTTCCTTCTATCGGGAAAATTTATAACCACCTCAACTCCCCAACCTGACCCCCCCTCCCCAATGCTGTGTCTGGAGACTATATGATACATACAGATAATACCCTAGTAATAGTTCTTCTTTAAAAGGAAACTGTGTTATAAATCACAGTGTCCTCCAGCTAAATAAGTCATTTGAAAATTAAAGAGGGTTTACCTTTAATGGGCCACTTGTAAGCAACAGAACTTTTTGCTCATTTTGGTTTACATCATTGGGTTGATAAATCATGGAGGTTGATTTACTAAAGGCATATATACAGTGTACTGCAAGTTCAGTTGCTCTAGATCGGAGGGGAAGCTCTGCTGATTTCTATCATCCAACTATGTACAAGCAAAAATGTTTTACTTTTTATTTTCCTTGCATGTGATTGAGAATTCTTCGCAAAGTAAAGCCTTACCTCATTTAGGCCCCTTTCACATGGACGCCTCCGTGTAGCAGATTCCAGCGCGGCGGCGGGGGGGGGGGGGGGTATGTTGGTAATGGCGGTCGCTTCACTGATCTCCGATCTCCGCTGAGCAGGCGGTTGACAGGTCCATGTCTGCTACGCAGTGCAGAGTGGACACTGACACAGTCCAGCTCTTCTGTATGGGGAAATTGGATGGAAACGGACAGCCTGTCTATTTCCATCTGATCTGATGAAACAGATGGAAAATAGGGCCACCATCTGTCTTTTGTGGGCAGGACCAGATCAGATGGCAGCGGGTGTCAGCGGACATGTGTTCGCTGACATCTGCCGCTCCATAGAGGACAATGAAGTCTGATCAGATCCGCCTGAAAAACTGACAGGCGAACCTATCGAACAGCCCATGTGAAAGGACCCAGTCTAAGCTCTGGAGCAAGTGCACAGAATATTTGCCTTTAGCAAATCAACCCCATGGTGTTTCAAATAAAAAAGCGCCCACAGAGCAGGAAACCATCCAAACATACAAACTGCCACACCAGATTTCATCGACTGCATAACACTTCAAACTGCACCTAGCTTTTAAATGCCACCCCTATTAGTTGTGTATAGTCTTTTTACAGTAAACTTGCCTTGTGTACATGTGAGCTGGGGGAGCCATTGCTGTAACTTTGTGCTTCTGAAGTGCTGTAGCTGCTCCTTACTGGTGGATTGCTGTGTAACACTGACGGTACCATGCACTGTGCTTCAAACTGCTGGCTCGAGGATGGCCACTTCCCCTTCAGAACCGAGTGGCAAATGTTGTCAATTCGGTTAATAATCACTCGATCCTACAAAGTGAGAGCACATGGCAAATTATAATTAAGTTATTTTATATTGAGTTTTAAAGCAAGTTAGACGACTTCTAGAAATATATACTATAAAATACTAACACAGACCAAAAACATTACATTTTGCGTTAAAAAAATAATCACTATGCTTACTTAGAAACTAATTACCAAATTCAAAGAATATACAATTTAGCACCAGTTGAGACTTTCACTTTTAAAACTCAAGAGAAAAACTATGCCAGCAATGATACAAAAGGATAACGTCTCATTATAAGTAATATTACTAGAATATGAATTTTCTAAAAGGTAAACAGAGAAAACTAAAGAAAACTTTGGCTTAAACACCTTGGGCCACTCAGAGAAGGAATATAGTGTTTTTTCCTGCAGAAGCTGAGCAATCGTAGGTGCTCGGCCATCATGGAAGTCCTGTGCCACTTCCCTCGCAGTGGATATCGAGCAGCTTTTTACCTCTTCCTCAGGATATTTATCAAGAAGCTCTACAAAAGACAGGATGGAAACATTTTAAAAAGAAAACTCAGAGTGGAGGAAGTAGGGAGAAACAGGAATTTAACATTATTCAATGACCCTAAGTAAGTTGAACATCCTAACTGGACTTATAATTTGAAGGTAGAAGTACCATAAACAATACCTATTTTTTGGGTTAGTTTTCACCATTTTTCATGCTTTGCTGCGTCTTAGCTCTGCTGATTTCCTACAGCCTGATTCAGCCACTTGCTGTTTAAATAAACTTGTACTAGATGCAGCTGCACATTATGCCTAGTACACATGAATCGGATGAAAAATACCACTTTCAGAGCAATTGTCCGATAATCTGAGCATTAGTACACAGCTTTCGAGAGCCGATAACGGCAGTTCATGCGGAATTACCTGGAGGGACAAGCAGGGAGATTTTTCTCGTGCAATAACAGAACAATTGATTTTAGTTCAATCAGCACAGTATTGGCCTGTAAAAAAATCAAGTGACCAAGATGGGAAGTTGTATTGACTTACGAGAATTTCTGTAACTTTAGTAACCTACTCATTTTCAATATGAGACTAGCAGGCAAAAAAATAAATAAATAAAATTAAAAACGGACGATCATACATCTGATATTCTCATCGTGTGTACTAGGCACTGCTCTGGACCAGTTTCCTTAAAGTGATCACAGTGACCATGCCTACAAAATGTGCGCCTTTAAGGCCACATAATATTTCCACCACTGATGAACAGGGCAACAATGAAGCAGTACCACTGGGAGTTGGGCACAGAGCTTTGTCACCCTATGACAGGATTACCATATATTTTAATGAAAGCTGCAGATTTAAAAATATGAAAATTATTATTTAAAAAAATAATATACATTATTACAGAATAAACATGTTAAAACGTATAGCTCTTAAAGGCCATATTGGGGTTTTCGAATATCAAGTTTCAGCTCAGTACTCAGTTCCATGTTAACGCAACATAATATAGACTTTCTTTTTTTTTTTTTTAAATGATAAACTTTTGCCTTTTGCTATATTTATGTAGTCTGTTATACTATACAGAGTATAAGCTCACTATATAAAAGTCCCGAATGGGAAAAAAAAGTCTTAAAAGGAGTATAGCCAAAGCTTGTTTAGCTGTACCTATCCAATGGAACACAGGAGTGCGTTTCGTTCTGCACTCCTGCGATCCGTTTTTAGCTGACAGCGCATCAGCTGATGTCACAGAGCCGCTCCAGGATCTGAAAGGATCCCGACCATATGGTCAGTATCTGACCAGAACCCTGGATGGGCACCTGGCTCAGCCTCTTAGTGATCCACTGAGAGCCTGAGCCAGCCCATCCTGCCCCCTCCACAGCACAGCGCTCTACTGAGCACTGGAGGAGAGAACAAAGAGCTGCTGACTGACAGTCCTGGCTCTCTGCTCAGAGCGGAGGGGGAAAACTGAGCGATCAGCTGTGTTTGATCGATCAGTTCTCACTAAAGAGCTAGCAGGGGACAGATGCAGCATCTGACGCTGCATCAACATAGGTGATTACAAATGTTTGTTTTTTCAAAACCCTGAACTTCCCTTTTAATATCTTGTCATGTTAAAACCTATATGATATTTTAAGAATTTAGTTTACATATTCTTTAATTCCCCGGTCTAAAAGCCTGTTGCAATAGTTGTGCCAGGCAAATACATATTTAATAATGATCTATTCGTAATCCTCTGACATGCTGGCAGAACATCAGTAGAATGCCTGGCAACGCAAAGTTTAAGCCCAAGTATAATGAAACCTCCCCTCAGCCTCTATTCTTTGCCCACTGTTATACTTTAAATCCAATATAGTGTGACTCGAAGTACGAGATTTCATTACATATTGGGAGCTGCCTGGTGGTACAATGGCTAGAAGGGTTCCCTTGCAGGACCGAGGTTCAAGATTTAACTCTTATACATTACATATTTCCTATGTCTGCTCAGGGCAAAGCAACAGGTTTGGTTTAACCCAGAAATGAAAGCACCAGCATGTCTAAATGACAAACTCAGATTTTACCAACACCAATAATTTTAAGGATACCAGTTGTTCAAAACCTCCCCTAAAAAAGTAGCAATGAGATTGGCTGAGGTGGCCAAGCAACACCAATGTATTAATTCACAGGAACAATACTAGGGTGCTCTACTTTCTCAGCTGCTATATTCTTGTTACACCTGTAGTCATCTATGGCCATCCCAAAGCCATCCATAGACGGTTTGAATCTTGGCTGGCTCAGCTGGGACTGGCCGAGATTCAAACCATGTATTGGCAGGTTGAATGTGCCCAAGTTGATTGATTGATCGATCGATCAACTTGGGTACAACCAGCCTGTCAGATTTTTCATGTGATTATTGTCAGCGGCTATAGCCACTAGCAAGAATCAATGTGTGTTCTCCTGGGCAGGACGGCTCCCCCCGCCCTGAGAACACAACAGCTCTGTGGGAGGGATTGAGCGATTTGCTTTTCTTTAACATGTGATGACAAAAAAGAAAAAAATCGCTCCATCTATGGCTGGCTTTAGGGACAACAGATTTATTTTAGGAGGAGATTGCTGGTGAAATGGGTCAGTAGTATACAATGACGTTTCTCAACCTTTTTTCAAATCCCAAAACATCCAAGTCTAAAATGTAAAAAAAACAAATTTATCTCCATTGCAGAGTCCTTACATATCATCAGAGTCCCCTGATTTCAGAGGCCCCAATCACAGGACCCCTTATTCACATCACAGCCCTACCTTTTTGCTCCAGTAGCGAGGCAGAGAGCCGGAGGCAGAGCAGGTTTGGAGGAGTGGACATCCATCCCCTCCTGAATGATGAGGATAGCCCTGCATACTGTCTGCTGGATAAGCGTCACACGTTGCCACCATTAGGGTGAGTTGACTGCTAACTCCATAGGGATGAATGATGCAGTGCGTCCCGCTCTAGGGCATCATTAGTTGTTATGGTACTGGAGGGCCAACCAGCCCAGTCTGCACCAAAGCAACTCATGAAGTTGATTCAGAGCAAACTACGTCTGGTGTTTGTGGCACCCCGAGGGAATCCAAATGGCACCCTGGTCGAGAAATACCATTATATAAAACACAAATAAATGTGCAACCACATGGGCAAGACACATTGCTGGCTTTTCTTATTTTGTGTACACTCCCACAGTAAAAACAAAAAAAACAAGCCATGTGTATAGTAATTAAAGTAGACCAAGCATCAGGTACCATCATCTGCGAAGGCTGGAGCCACCTTTGTCCAGGCTCATTCAGGATCAGTATCTACTTCCTCTAATGAAATGCTGATTTAGAGATGACACAATCATGAAAATCCTGATGCCTGTGCAGTTCTTGGCTGTGTCCATGGTGTTTGACAAAGGAAGAGAAAATCCCCTCTTGGACAGTTTTGGAACAAGTATCCATATTGGAAGATTTCCAGTGACAGCTGTAATATTTTGGACTTTCCATCACTTTTTATCCCAATGAAAATGGCCAACGGGACAAACAGAGGGTGTATCTCCCCATCAGGGACGTAGACTGCAATACAAACCTGACAGGTTCCCACACTATCCAAAGCAAAAAATATGTCTTAATGTTAGACATAATTTTAACTCAACCTTTATCCTATGCCCAGCAGAATGGATTCTAACCTGCAGGTTCTGCCTTCCATATCCAAGCTCTGCCATAATTTGTGGCGTCTTCTGGTGCGTACACACAAAAGAGAAGAAAAAAAAAAAAGTCCCAGGGTCAAAGCGCATTGCAGAGCAAGTGCACAACATGAATTCATGCACATGCTACAAAACCGCTTCATCAAGATGAGTTTCCATGCCATTCAACAGTACACTCACAATGATGTAGATAGAACAAGCAAATGATGGGACACAGGCAGTACATTTACTGTACATCGTCTTATTATAGGTCATCAATGTGTTTATGGCAGAAATGTTATCAGGTGTGCCAAAGCAAATATGTGCTATGTGCACGCACGGGAAGGAAAACCGGTTCAGTTTAACTTAAAGTGGAGCTCTACCCAAAAGGGAAGAAAGTTTGCCTCCCCCCCTCCGCTGCCATATTTGGCACCTTTCAGGGTGGGAGCTGCTACCTGGATTTGACAGGTAACCTCTCCCACTTCCTGGTGACTTTGCCGCAGCGAAGTCACCAGGAAGTTTGGCCCCTCCTCCTCCTTCCCCCGCCGCCGGGCCACTTGCAGCGCACTTTGTGAATGCAAGGTTTCACTGCCGGTCTCCCTTACAACAATTGGTTGTGGCAGCACCCGAGAGTCGAATTAAAAATCGGCTGGGGTGAAGACACCGTGGGATCTCTGAACAGGCAAGTGACCTAATATTAGGTCAGCAGCTACAGTATTTGTAGCTGCTGACTTTTAAATTTTGATTTTAGTATATTTTTAACAAAAATATTGTTTTGATAAACATTTGCGCAAATATCAAAAGGCCGAGTTGTCAGTACTTTTACTATTGGCCCTTTGCTTTTAGAAAATGTATGGTATGGGGTTATTAAATTTGAAAATTTAGGGAAAAATTAAAAAAAAAAAAAAAATTGAAAGTGGAGCGCAGAGCCTGGCAGTGAAAGGGTTAAAGTATATGAACAAGTATTTGGAATTTTGCCGAGTAGGGCAGGGAATGCCCAGAGTAGGATCAATGACAAATATGGCCAGAGTATAACCGGAAATGACAAATCAGGTGATCTTATTTATCTGAAAGAGGAACAGTCTGTGCAACTCATGGCACCAAATTAATTTTGTATAATATTATTTGTGTCCAATTACATTTTCAGGAATAATTCTTTTGAACTTGTACAATATTTAAAACATTTCCTGTACTCCATTACATTTTTATATTTACTGTATGGGACCATACTCTTCAAAAACACTTAAACTGAACTCCAGGCAAATCGCTAAATTCAGAGATGAAGTAGGGAGCGGTTTTCAATGCCAAGGGATCTATATAACTGTCCTGAGATCTGTCACACAGCACAAACCTGATTCTTCTCTGCTGCAGTACAGTTACACTTACAAGTCTTGTCCCTCCCCAGCCTGTGATTAGAGAGTGAAAGGAGAAGCAGCAGACTGGTCAGCTCATCTCTCTGTCACTCTGCTTTCTCCACCAGTCACCATGGCTACCTGTACCCCTCTTACCTAGTTCTAGCTTTGGTGCACATGGGATGGCAAGAGGTTGACACCAGGACCACATTTAGGTACACACAAAAAAACAGAAAAAACATTTTATGACGTATTAATAGATACAGAGCAAATCTGTCTTATTTCTGCCTTGAGTGCAACACTATGTTCATATGCTTTAATACTACAAAGCAGCCATGACTAGACCCACAACATAAAACACATACACTTACACAAAAAAACAAATGTGTTATGTGATTAAAGCATGTCAGCATTTATAACATACCATATTGTGAACGAAAGTAAGCCTTTGCTGATTACTTACCTTTACAAGTGCATTCCTCCTCCACATTCTCCTTCTTAACTTCACAGTCTTCCATTTTTAAATTTCCATCAGAAGTAGATGGGGATCCCTCGGCCAGTTTTTCGTCTGGGACTGGAGCTCTCAACTCCCCAGTGCTTTGCTTTAGGAGGCCAGAAAGCATTTGACCAGTTTTGTGTCCCAACTCCAAGGAGTCTTTGCCATCCAAGGGATGAACAACACAATCCTGGTCTAGCTCCAAGACCTCACTCTGAACACTCAAATCCTTTACTTTGTGCTCTTCAGAAGTTTCTTCCAAAGGAAGATCCTTCATGTCATCGAGTTCCTTCTGCCATTTTACAATGGGGTCATCTTTAATTTCTTGCAGCTCGGCTCCCCATTCCTCTTTTTCTTCGACTGGAAGATGGCTGCAGTTTGGACTGTCTGGACTATCTCTCAATATGCTACAATCTTTGTCCTCATTGAGACTGGGGCTCAGAGTTGAATGTTCAAATGTTTTGTCCAAAAACTCCAGATCCAGGCCTAGGGACTGCTCAGCAGTTTGGCCGAGATCAGTACAAAAATGGTTATCATTTAAAATCTTTGTGCCCCTCTGTCCAATACTTTGCTGTTCATCTTCCTCTACTGACAAGCTGATATGGTTTTCACTGCTGTTAAATGGTTTGCCCAGGTTGCTCTCTTGGCCGTCCAAAGGATCCTCCTGTTCACTAGTTCCCAGGAAACAGTCTCTAGAAACAGGCTCCTCAATTTGTGATAGGTTGTCTACCTTGGTCTTATTGAGAGAGTAGTCATTTGGCTCAGACTTTTCCTCTAAGCCTAGGAAACTTTCCTGAGCAAGGGAGCTCTGTTCACTAGTGCTGGCTTGAAGAAGAGAGCTGTTGCAAGATTTCTTGTCATACATCATGCAGATAAGCGAACCAGGTAAAGAACACTCATCATGATTGTTGGTCATTATCTCGCCAACTCGGGAGGAGAAATTGCCACCATTTTTAGGACTGGAGTCAGGCCTTGAGATGGGCTCTTCCACAGCTTCAATTTTAATCTCATTTTCAGTCTCCACCTTTGTAGAATCAAATGTCCTCTCCAAGTGGCAAGTAGCAGGTTCATACATTTTGGAGCCCATCTGGTAATGGCAACACATATTTTCATTGCCACTTCTCTTATGCTGAGAGTAATTCCTATAGGCATCCAAAAAAGACAGCTGAGAATCATTCATTATGTAGTAATCTGTACGACTTAGCCCATGCTTGGCCGTGCCTATTAGAAGGTCTCTATCGTGTTTACCACACTCCCACCACACAGGAAGATAAAGGCTAGGCCTACATAGTTTAAGTCGCTCATTAAGCTGTGGGTGCCTCAGAACCTGTTCTCGAACTTTGCGAAGAAGTTCTATTCGATATAAAGTTCTTGCTGCACGTTCTTCCGTTATTGGGTCTAAGTAAATAGAGGGATCAGCAGAGCCTGCAGAAACAAATGCACAGCACGTAATTAAATATGAATTTTTAATAAAAGCACTTTCAAGAAAGCACATTGTAAATCCCAATATAACTTCTGAAGGCCAAGTACAGGTCACACAACCTAAAAATCTCACATATTTGGGGGCACAGAACCACGGGGTTATTTCATTTTACACCCTAAAGGAGACTCCCATTGTTTGCATTTCACCTACAAATGTGTGTGCACACTCACTAATATCGGGGAGGCATAGATAATGCCTATTTATTTGTGAAACCCAAATACAGATCATACAGTTCAAAGGTCTTATTGGTCTCACGTATTTGGGGGCACTTTATCTGCAGAACCACATGGTTATTTTATTATAAGTCCTGAAGGAGACCCGTTATTTGTGTCTCAACTACAACATTTTGTGTGCATACTCACTAAAATCAGTAATGCCCATTTGTTCACAGTTTTTCTTCAGATCAGGTCTGTGTACATGCAGATCTTTCTCAAAAGTGACAGCATAGTGCTTGGTGAAGGGTCCAATGCTGTCATATAGGGGTGGGGAGAAAACATTCAGCCCTGTGTAAGCTACAACTGAAATGACTCAAACTACACAAAGGTTTTTATACATAGCTACTGGCAGCTGCATGGGCAAAGCAAAGGTTTGATAAAGGAAAAGGAATTGGCAGCACTCCGGGTTGAGTCAAAATCCAGATTTATTGACTGGACATCCAAATAATGACAATCGTGACAAGGTAGCACGTTTCACACACTGTGTGCTTAATCATTTTGGTAATGATTAAGCACACAGTCAGTGTGTGAAACGCGTCTACCTTGTCACGATTGTCATTATTTGGATGTCCAGTCAATAAATTTGGACTCAACCCGGAGTGCTGCCAATTCCTTTTCCTTTATCAAGTTTTCACAGAGGCGAGCCGGGGCATGCACCTTTGTGAGTCATCAGGCAATTACACCACCTCGAGCAGTGAGTCCTTGTCTGTTCAAAGCAAAGGTTTGCTTTAATATGCAGCATTAAAGGGTCAATCAACAAACTTTTAAAATTTTGGTTACGAACGGAGCGGGTTGAACCACCTGCGGGCTTCTTTCATCTTCCCGGGCTCCAATGATCAGAATTACCTAATGGAGATCCTTGTGCTGTATCAGCAAGAAACTAAAACCCCCTGCCCCGTAACTAAAATCTAACATTAGGAAATATGGGACAGGGAATCCTTATATGTAATGGTCATAGCAGGCAGTAGTAGCCTCAAGTACAAATAACAATCCGGAGTAAGACTGGCCATACATTATACAAATGTTCTTATTCAATTTCCTTTAGATTTACTTTCAATTATGTAGTGTAAGAGCCTGCCCGATTGTATACAAACTGAAAGTGTTTAGGTTTGACCTCATATTATATGGTTTAGAAAAATCGAATGGAAAAGAGTACAATGTATGGCCAGCCTTAAGATATATGAAGCTTCCTCTCCGCTCAACCATCAGCATCTACCTGAAATTAAAGTCAGTATGGGATTGGACAGTGTCTTTTACTATTGACATATTACTCTCACTCATCACTAATTTAGCCAGAGCTAAATTACACCAAAAGTAATATTGACTTATTTCTCTTACCATCATCCTTTCTAAGGGGGAGTCGGCACACATTTCGGCACATGGCCACAAAGCTGTGGAAGTATTTTTCTAAGCTCTCATCTGTCTTCTTATCAAGACGGGACAGTGCACGGAACTGTGTCCAATCAAAACACTTCTTATCTGCATCATAGAGGACTCCAAAAGAGGACACTGTTCGATAGAAGTCAGCCTGCTCCCTTCTGGTCCACCTGGGAAATTGAACAGAAGATGTGTACCTTTAATCTGTGAAAGACACTTTGACATTATACAGGATATTTGATACTAATCGGCTTTCAAAAGTGTTTTCCAAAATGTGGTATTTTACACCAATAAACTGAAGGCCAAAAAAGAAAATGCAATTGCTCCTTGGAATAAATTACCCCTTCCTCTTTAATGCTTAGAAAGTGCCACTACAACGGAAAGAGCATATGCTAGTGACAAGGACTCAGCACTAAAGGAATAATGGAATTTTCAACCTCAGACTGGAACTGTCCACTCTTTTCAGTAATGGTTGGAACTTTAAATAAAGGTGTCAATGTGTTAAAAAAAAAAAATTAGATGATGGCTACTTGAAGGGCAGACAAGCATTGAAAAGATGTGGAGGGTAAATCTCTGATTTTAGGAAGGCAATAATGTCATATATTCAGGTGAGACCCTCACAAGGATCAGCTGAATGACCAAATTACAAGAAATTAGTGTATGTAGCATTAGGAAGGAATACATTGCAATGGCAAAGGTCATTGAAAGACACATGACCACAAAAAGATTGGAAAACAGCAGAAAATTCATTTAATTTATATAACCAATATTTTTACTAAATACACTCATTAAGATAAATACTACATAAATCAACACATAATCTAAAAATGTATTGTATCTCTTTGGATCTCACGTTGCCACAGCTAAGATAACTAGATATCCTAATTGTTTAGATAACAAGTAAAATTAAAAAATATACCTAGTTACCTATGCAATCAAAATACATTTTAAGTGTATTCTATCCAAAAGTGAAGTGTTTTTAAAGCATTTGGTAGATGCTGGATAGTTACCACCTGACAGTTTCTTAAATCTCAAGGAGGAACAACCAAAACTCCCAGGTGGACAGATCAAAAATGATGGCAGAGGAGCAACAGGTTGCTCACAGTTAGAGCAACCATGACATAACATGTAAGAAGCTTCATCAGCCACACAAGGTTTCACCTTTTACTGAAAGTTCATGTTTGGATGGACTCTTCCATTTAGCATTCAAAATGTATTTATCCTTTTCATCCAAATTGTTTTCTTTAGAAGAGTGATAAGAAAGCAATTGTATATGCAACTATACAAAACCTGCCCTCTCTGCAGCATTCAGATCTAACCCAGTGTTTCCCTTTTTTAGGTCAAGGCATCCTGTAAATTCTGCACATGAGACACCCCATTCTAAAATGTAAAAGCTTATAGTTTTATACCTGCAGCAGTCTCTACACATGTAGGACACCCAACGTGAGGGGATTTTTTACGAAACTAAATATTTTTGCACAGTGGTACTGACTAGTAGAGTAACAGCAGTGTTTCTCTTCTCTCTAATGCTCTCCTTCATTCAGCTAAATGTGAACTCAGTGCTGCAGTGCTGATAGAGAAGGGCAGGGGCAAACAGGGACATCCTCAGGTGCCTGATGTCCTCCTTATCAACCTATGAAATCATTGGTTATTAGGAAGCCAACGGCCCGCATGATGCAGAGGCTGTATTGCTGCACAATCAAAACCAGTGGCTTTGTGTAACAAAAAAAGGAAGGGTTGATCCACCCACCTGCATGTTGACAATTGTTTAGCATTTTGCCATGGCATGCCTGAAAAACCCAAACGGCTCCCTGGTCGAAAAAGGCTGACCTAACTAATGGCTCCAATAGTGATCAACAACTTTTAAGTGTCATGGATGAGCATAAACATTGCAGGTCAAAAGCTGCTGTAACGGCACCCCGGACACAAAAGGGTTAAAACCGTTTAGGAGATCTTCCCCGTCCAGAGCTACAGGCACAGCTACTTGCAGGACACCAAACTCCCGAACTGGAAACCAAGGAATGATGTGAACAGTGTAGCTGGAACCTTATGAATGCTGCATACAGCTGAATAGGAAAAACCATATGAGGGGTTTACACTCCTAGCAGTCAAACTGGAACAGCATACAATAAACCCCCCAATAACGAGACAAAGCTCCGAGTTGAGGGTAAAATAGGAACAACATTTATTGGAAGAACACAGCACACTTTTATACAGAATTTGGAACATCCTGCCCCCAACAACCGCTTTCCTATTGGTCAATTGTAAAGTACCTGCAGTTCCCCATAAGGTCCTCTCCAGCCATGCAAATGAGGGCTTGAAAATGAGTCAGCAGTGATTGGTCAGATAGCTTGACCAGAAGGACTGCCATGTGCAAGGAGACAGAAGCCCCAGGGGGCAATCAATGTACACAATAGTCAGACACAGAACAATGGTTCCCTAACGAGCCCTCAATACACATTACTCTGAGAGTCAATACATCCCTTAGCAGACAACAGGTGAGGTCATTAGCACACCTGACAATAGGTGAATGGAAAGCCACCTCAGACCAAAAGCAACATTGTTTAGACAGCTCGTCTCCACATTGAACTTCCTGGAATGACCATATTAGGAGTGCACTTCCTGTGCCTTACAGTTTACAGGAATAAGGTTTAGCTTCCAGGATAGAGGCAAGACTCCATTAGCCACATGGTTAAAGAAACACAAAAAGACACAAAAATGCATAACTCCCAGTCTACTGAACAGAACCACCACATTCAACCCATCCCCAGATAGCCTGGATCTGAGCGCTCAACATATCCAAACAGCGCTCAGATGCCACAAACACAGTCAAATCGCCATGGGGTTTACGTTTAGCATGGGCTGATGAGAGGGTCCATAGTCACATTGCAGGAGGCGAGCAACCAGGCTTCTCCAATGCCCAGTGCTGAGATTGGTCTCGTCACAGCTGCCAAGCCCATTGATCCAGATCTGTGCAAACTCTTCTAGTAAATGTGGTGTTGTATATTATTTGCGCTTTGAAATACATTTATTGCTCTGAAGATTTATCAGTGCTCAAGTGAAGGAAACAATGCTGTTGCCCATCAGGCTTTACCTTCCATTTTACAATCTACTTTTATTCTACAATACACGGTATAAAAATGACAGCTCCAATATGCGCTAGTCTCTGACAAGTAGAAGAAAATAAAGCCATACCTTTTCTGCATTTCTTTCATGATAGGGTCCATCTCTACCCTCCTGACCATCTCATCTTGCAGCCAATAGTTGTGGTTGGTGGGAGCCAAAATCTCTGGACGAGATATCTCCTTGCGGTTGCAGCGCTGGTATACAGTTATTAGTCTTCGCAGTCTTGCAGTCAAGGCTGAAGCAACGGGCCACAAGAGTTTGTCTGATTCAGGGCTATCCTGGGCTTCAGACATCATAGGAAACATGAGCAACAGCAGCATGGCAACAAAAAAAGCAAGAAACAAAATGGTATGCATCATGTGATAGAACTATTGACCACTCTACTAGTCAAAAACAAAGGCAATGACAGGTGTGGTCACTGCTCATATTCTCACCTGTACTGCTCTCCTCGTCCACCTGCTCCTCACTATTCTCCTTGACTTTTGTGTTCTGGCAAAATGTACATATAACAGTAAAAATATATATCATAAGCCATGAAAAAAAAAAAAAAAAAGATATACTTGATCAAGAAATAAGCTACATTCTGTTCAAACTGGAGTCATCAAGCGTGAACATAGCTAGGTTAACAGTCTTGCTGGGGATAAATAATGGGGTATCAGGATAGGAATTCAGGAGGATTGTTAACGCAGCTGTTAAAATTTGAGGATTGGTCCACCATAAAAGGGAAATCTAGGCAAAGGCAAAACTATGTACATACACATGCACTCTCATCCACCAAGCAATTTATTAGAACAATATACCAAGACTGTGTCAGGCCTGTCTTTGCTTTGAAAACAGCCTTAATTTTTTTGTGGCATGGATTTCTTATTCCTTTCAAATTCTAGTTCTTGTTAACATGACTAATTTCTGTAAATCTGTAAGCTGCACATTTGTCAACTATGAAGCTCCTGTACTACAATATCTCAAAAGTGTTCTATTGGATTCAGATCACTAATATTTATCAGACCAGGCTTCTACTGTCCAGTTTTGGTGAACCTTTGCCCATACAGTATTTCTGTTCCTGAGACCAGAGTTCAACCTGACATTATCTTCTACTGCTGTAGACCAACCATCTCAAGGTTCAATGTTCTGTGCATTTTGAGATGCTTTTCTGCATACTACATTTGAAAAAAAAAAAAAAATGTATATACTGTATATATATATATATATATATATATATATGGAAGTGTATTCAATATGATGCTGTTATATACACCAAGTACTACTTGATATGTAATCAATGTGCATTTTCTTGTAGAACAACGGTCTTTAAGGTCTCTCGGGCCCTGAGGAAGCCTTGGTGCGAGACCACTGTTACCCAATTGGTATACTGTATCAGCGTTCCCACAGGTAGCATGTTCTTACAGTTTTTTTATATATGTCCACATGTAAATTTTCTTTTATTTCTGTAATTCAATGGATATGTTTTTTATAAAAAATACTTTGGCTCTGTTTGTGACCATCCCTCCCACGTTGGCCCTTTAAGGTCCCACTGCTCTTTAGGAGCTCTCTCTGTCCGCTCTAACCAGTGTGGCCATTCTTATCGGACTTCTATATCAAAAAGGCATATCCATCAGCAAAACTAACACTCATTGGTTATTTATCTCACTATCATGAGAAAACTTTAGAGACTGTTGTGCATAAAAATCTCAGGAGGTCAGCAGCTACAGAAATACTCAAACCATCCCAACTGGCACCAATAATCATGCCATGGTCAAAATCACATTATTTCCCCATTATGGTGTGTGAGATGACAACATGAACTAAAGTTCCATATCTGTTTCTGCATTATTAACGCATTGTGTGGCTACTATGATTGGCCGATTAGATAATTGCATGAATACACAGGTATACAAGTGTTCCTGATATACGCAGGGCTTTTTGTTCAGCGGGAACGCGGGGGAACGCAGTTCCGGCACCTCCAATGGGTGCTGGAGGGTCTACTGATGCTAGCTGCTGGGAGATCTATTATTGCTGGAGGGGATCTATTTTTGCATGGCAGCTGGGAGATCTTTTGCTGCTGCTGGGGGGGGGGGGGTGTCTATTGCTGCTGGTTGTGGGGGATCTATTTTATTGCTTTTCTTGTTATCATAACCTAATTCTATTCATTCCAATACAAAATTATACTTGGCTTCTATATTCTCTAAAAGGGGCTGTACTGGAAGCTGGGTAGGGGGTGGAACCATGGGTTAGTGCTCGGAGGTTGGAAGGGGTGGAACCAAGGGTTAGTGCTCGGAGGTGGGTAGGGGGCGGAGACCCAAAGTAACTTCGAAGGGGGAGTTCCTGAACCTATTCTCTGAGAAAAAAAGCCCTGGATATACGTATGTATGTAAATATACACTCACACGCTGAAAAATCTGCTCAAAGACAGAGTATTTGTATTTAGTTCTTTACAAATGTTTGAAAAAAAAATGATGGCGTTTCATATTTTAATCCAAACACAGGGCATAGTTTGTTGCGTTTGACATATACAGTAATATCTTGGTTTGTGAGTAATGTGGTATACGAGTGTTTTGCAAGAAGAGCAACTTTTTTTTTTTCATTGTAACTTGATATGCGAGCGCGGTCTTACAAGACGAGCAGTAGAAGAACCACAATTTCACAGTTTTAATATAAAAAAAAAAAAAAAAAGTGTAAATACACTCACAATGTATATCTCCCATTACGGTGTCTGGTTATCATTCATGTAAAGCTGCTGGTGTATACAGTAAAGCCGCTGGTGTTTACAGTACTGTATGTGGCCAGAGGTCTGGGGGCGCTGGCTCCCAGCACTTCCTGGAGAACTCAGACACTCCCAGCTGGGTGAGCGGACGTAACGTACGTTCGGAGCACCTGGAAGTGTCAACCGTTCCCAAGTGTCTCCGAGTTCTCCAAAAAGTGCTGGGAGCCACCAGCGCCCCTGGACTTCTGACCACATACAGTACTGTATACACCAGCAGCTTTACATGGATGAGCACCAGACTCTTAAATGTGGAATTTTGTTTTTAACATTGTGAGTGTAATTCCACTTCTTTAACATTAAAACGGTGATCCTTCTACTACTCGTATTGCCCCCTGACCTCTCGCCACGCACTGTATACACCATATACATTATACTGTACTGTATTTTGTATTGCCATAATCATTTTAATATGAATAAATGGTTGTGGAACGAATCATCTGAATTTCCATTATTTCTTATGGGGAAATTCGCTTTGATATAAGAGTGCTTTGGATTACAAGCATGTTTCTGGAACGAAATATGCTCACAATCCAAGGTATTACTGCATTAGGTTTACATCTTGTTTTGAGGCACATGAGCCTAAACACTTGAGACACCCGTCTCACCTCCTGCTGTGACTGTCCCTCCTGTTTGTCTTCATTATTATCTTCTTTCTCTGTGCCAGATCTGTACAATAAAACAAATTGCACGATTTTACTATATGGATGCATCATTTTCTTTTATATATGCAAAGATGCAGAAACTACAAGTCAAAGACACATACCAATTGATTTGTTCTGACCCAAACTTGCCACATGTACAAACTTCATCACCTACCTTTCTGCCAGATCATTATTGACATCGGTAACTCCATCAGCAGACAAGGAACTCTCATCCGGCTTTCCCACCTTCTCCAGGAAGCAGAGGGTTGGATCTGCTCTCATGGCGCAGTAACGCTCATATCCTATAGAGGGCAATCATTTGAATAGTAAATCAGTAAAAACACACACTTTATGTATTTAATCACAAATCGTTAAAGAGTATTTTAAGCCTATCTGTAATTTTCTATTCATAATCCTCTGAAAAGCCGAAATCAAACTAAGAGTAAGCTATTATGAAGTGATTAATTATATGTTGTTGATGTGATAATCTTCTTTAACACTCCAAGGGTCAGGTAGGTGAAAATGGAGCCTGCAGCAATAACCAGACTAATGTGAAGAGTTGCTTAGTGTGTGAATCAAAAGACTGACTGAACAGAATTGCAAATCTCTTAGAAAGTAAAGCAGTTTACTTATATGTTCAATTATATTGAATTCAATTGTGCATTTTAGCTGCATGCCTAAACTTCCACTCTTAAAGTGGAATTTATTTTTTATTTTTTTACTTGCACCTACAGGTAAGCCTATGTTAAGGCTTACCTGTAGATACAGTGAAAATCTCCTAAACTTGCACTGTTTAGGAGATAGTCGCACTGCATGCAGTGTATGACGTCACCGGTGTATGCCCTCTGAAGGGACAGCATACCCGTGCCTTCCCTTCTGAGCTCCATGTCACGGGAGTGACGTCACCATGGGTCGGCCAGAAAGCTGGAGCCCTCGAACCTGGAAGGAAGACCTGGTGCAGCGGTGAGGGCTTTGTTCAAAGGTACGCTTTTTATAATGTGCTAGTATGTAATGCATACTAGCACATTATGGCATTGTTTTGCAGGTTTTTTTTTCTTTTAAAAATGGTTTACTATCGCTTTAAGGATAATTTCATCGTCAACATCAATAATTGCTATACAAAGTATCTCAGCTCACAAGCAGTATAAAATACGCAGCTCTTATGTCCTCAGTAGTATTTTTCAGATACATCTCTGTGTATGCGTTGGGTAAGGGGGACAGCCACAATGGATAATGACCAATCTGCCACCATAAAGACACAATGCTGTTTAACAATACAACTCGTGTACAAGCAGGGCTAGTCCAGGAGTAAGGAATTCCAACAGGGGGCATACATACCATGCTTATAAACACCAAGCAGTAGTGATTTGTCAGCTTCAGCATCCCACCATTCCGCAGGTATTTCTACATAGTCTATATCAGGTAACATTACATCCAGGTCCCTGCAATAATAAACAGCTGAATATACATACTTTCCATTATCACCACAAGAAACAAAATGATTGGACATGAGACTCTGCTGGGGTTTATTATATCTATCAAGAACTGTACTTATCCTGACAATTGCATTTTAAATACAATCATGCTGGTTTTCAAAAATTATAAGGTCACCCTGCGTCAAGATTGGGGATGAAATTACTTCATCCATGTGCTAAAAACAAGGAATGTAAAGCTCTTGGCATCAAAACCAACGAGTTCGGTCTTATTGGAAAAAAAAAATGGATCCTGTTCTCTTAAAGCAAGTTATACAGCACAGTGCTTGTGCTGTCATTTGGCCCCTTCTATCACCTGAAATACCTGGTTGATCCTGCCCTCCCCCCTGTAAACTGACCACGGTTTAGCACAGCTACTGAGCCCTGACACTATGGTCAGTTTATGTGCCTCCATCATGCGCAGATCTCCTCTGTCCCCCCCCCCCCCATCCCCTCCCTGCCAGCTTTGTCAGTGCCCACCCTTTCCCTCCTGCTGCAAAAATAATGGTCATCTTCCTATAATCCCCTGTGTTACGTTAAAGAATGTATTAAAGATGTATGTTATATATTTTTTTTTTTTTAAATGCCGCTTAATACCCAATTTCAGAGCGCCACTCGGCCCTCTCCTGACTGCCAGGCATTCACCTGACCACCCGCAGCTCTCCTCCCCACTGACGTCGGCCGGGTATTCTTAACCCCGCCCACTGTATCTGTCAAATCGGGGGAAGACAGCGGTGGGCGTTCACCTGAGCGCTCTAAAATTAGGTATAAAGTGGCATTTTTTTTTTTTTAATTAAACATGCACTGGGGCACATAATTATAACACAGGGGATTATAGGAAGAAACAAAATGGCTTTACAACCACTTTAATTATTAGACCATTGGGTTATGGTCTGACTCCACGTGATTGGACACTGGCAAAAAGCAAAGCTTGATTCAGCCCTACATAACACCCCACCCATTCATAGCAATTGTGGATTCAAAGGCAGCCTGTCACTTTCGGTAGCCCCTCTAATAACACTAACAGTGCATCAGATTGTCGAATAGAGGCTGTGGCCAAGAGATAGACTTGCACAGCCTTCACTACATTTAGACAGTGGTCAGTAATCTCTTTAGGATGCTTAGGAGCTGGACACAAGACAGACAACAGCCAAAACGTCAAACCCAGTGACCGTGAAGCAAGATGGAACATAGGACCTTAAAGGAGTTGTAAAGTCGGAAGGTTTTTTATCTTAATGCATTCTATGCATTAAGATAAAGAAAAAAGTGTGTGTAGCAGCCTCCCCAGCATCCCCTAATACTTACCTGAACCCAATCTCTGTCCAGCGATGTCCACGAGTCCCATCGGCCGTCCGGGACTCTCCCTAATTGGCTGAGACACAGCAGCTGCACCATTGGCTCCCGCGGCTGTCAATCAAAGTCAGTCAGCCAGCCAATCAGGAGAGAGAGGGGGTGGGGCTAATGGCAGCTCCGTGTCTGAATGGACAGACGAAGCTGCAGCTCGGCTAGGGTGCCCCCATAGCAAGCTGCTTTCTGTGGGGGCAATCAACTGAAGAGAGGGGCCAGGAGCTGCAAAGAGAGATCCACTGCAACAGAGCAGGTAGGTATAAGCCCAGACGATCCAGTAGATACCACGGAGAGTCTGATAGGATTTTGACTATGTCCAAGCTCTAGACCCAACTGGGCCAATTAAAAAGACGATGAGTCACCAGTTTTCCTTCTCTCTATCCTCCAAAGCAAGCATGTACAGGACAAGGCCGAGGTACACCAGGGAGTGCCACAATGGCTGCTAGGCATCTACCCACTTGTAGAAGAGGGTGCACGCCTTCAAAAGAAAGGTTTGTTGGTCATCACGGCAGGCTTGAGGTTTCATACGTTTTTCTGAATAGAAGTTTAGCACCTGAGTTCTGAGAGGAACAAAAGAAACCTTTTTCAGTTCCAGTAGTAGACTGTTTTGTTCCAAAGACTTTTGCTCCTTTTTTTCCTTTTTTTTTTTTTTTCTTAGGAGGAAAGCGCACTTTTTTCTGTAATCTTCTGGATAAACATAACCAAAGCATTGCCAATATAGTATTTGCCCTTGAAAGGCAAACAATCCAGCTTCTTCTTGCAGAGGATCTATGCTGACCAGCATTTTAGCTAGTGTATACACTTCATTTGGACGGACATAAACCCAAAGGAAAAGAGTTGTCTGAAGGAATCTCCCATTCACACTGAAGCGCAATGCTTCAGGAAAGAGCTCCAGGTGCTGCCTAGAAGAACCTGATTTTAAAATTCCAAGTTCTCACTTGGCCACATCAGCAAGGCTTAAATCCCCTTGGATGCAATGGCAGGTTGAATAGCTGCATTTGCCAAAGAAAAGTATACCTTGAAGAAGAACTCAAACATTTTGTCTGCAGGGTTCTTATACACCAGCACATCATTCACAAAAACAATATTATTAATATGTAAATAAGACCGCAGGGTCCACACTGGCGCGGTCCATTTATGCAGATTCCGGTCTTCCATTGGATATTGTTGCGCAAACCATTTGGGGGGGGGGGGGGGTTGCATTGGTAAAGATCTTGGCTAGTTGGTGAGCTTTCAATTACCATAACCCTGTCACTTTTGGTTTTGGAAGGTTGTGGCAGTAGCAATGAGTCTCAGATTTTTACAGACCACCTCAATGAGCAAACTCAGCTTAGGAACAAACCTACGAACCCTATCTTGTTTGTAACCCAGGGACTCTCTGTAATGTTAACATCAATATTCTAATACTGGTCACTTGAGGCTGTAAGGCAGACAGTCTTACCTTGCATTTGCACCTTCCAGAGATTTGGCAGCTGCATCCCCAAGCACTTCTGCCTTCAGGTAGTACAGCATTCGTACCCGGAGAAGGACCCTGATTTAAAGCACAGTGATAAATTAATTGTGACATTCAATTATCTTTTGCTGGACAAGAATTTATGTACAACCTCAAGCATAACTTTATAGCAGAAGACATCTCCAAATGTAAAAATCAACATATTAAAAAAAAGCCAAAAAATATCCTATTGTCCGCTATACCTGTCCATGTCTACTCACTTGTTACAGTGTTGTTTTAGGTGTTTCTTGTAGCTCTCGTCATGCAGGACAATCTCAGGGTTACAGCTTGCCAGCCAATCAGCATTCTTGATCTCTGGCAATAACATCGGATTCTTCATTTTCTTCCCTTTCCTTCCACGTGGGACAGGGGCTGACAAACCTTCAAATAGTCAACATTATTCATCAAACAGTGCTATGAGCGCTAGGCTTACTTCAGTATCCTGGCATGACAACCTTTGGTAACATGCTAAAACTGCATTTCAAGGTCTAACTAATCACCCAGTGCCGAGTCTGTTCTCCTGCCATCATGACTGTGCCAGCCTACGTCTGTCATGCCACTTTTTTTTACTTGACAACTTTGAAACCTCAGTTTCCAGTTGTGTACTTTATAGTAAAAAATGGGTAGTAGGGGAACGGATGTCAGGCACAAGCACTCTGACTGTTAAGTGAAAAGGTGACTGTTAATATAAAAAGTGATATTTTACCACTTCCATACCGGGCCTATTCTGGCACTCCTTTCCTACATGTAAAAATCATCATTTTTTCTGCTAGGAAATTATGCAGAGGCCCCTCAAAAAGGATATAGATAGAGTTGATACCCAACGCGTCACACTTTAAAATTACGCGCACTCGTAGAATGGCACCAAACTTCGGGACTTAAAAATCTCCATAGGCGATTATTTTGTCATATAAATGGGCCGTAAGTTGCTCTAAACACATTCTGCAGTCAAGCTCTGGGGTCCATTTTTGCAGTGATAGAACAAAGTTAGTTCTCCAGTGTCTGGGTATCAGGGTTCTGACAGCAATCAGATAAAAAAAAAAAAAAAACTGAGCATCACCTTATGCACGTGTGCCTTGATTCTGGTATGATTGAGAGAAGAGCTATTTCTGGAGACATCTGTAAAGTCACTCCTGGGTAAACATTATATTTAAAAGGTTTCCGACTAACGGTAGGTTACAGCATGGTTCCCTGCCCATGTAGGCCAAAAATCTTAAAACCTAAGCAAATGGTTGCTAAAGTCCTTGACAATCAGCCCAAATTCACAAATCCCTCTCAAGCAAAACTAGTGGAAGCCTGACTAAAGTTCACATTGTCATAAGGGGAATGCAATACCAATTTTAGCATCATCAGTGGAGAACCTCTTGAAAGCATAAAAACTAATTTTAAGCCATTTTGCCAATATTCCTATATTCTCTGGGAGGAAAACCCACAGTGTGCATAGTTGCGGGCTAAGTGAAAGTACCTGAGTGGTTCTGCAGAGCCTGGTTGCTTCCACCATCTTTTATGGGAGTGATAAGGTCCCAAATAAAGCTTTTGATCTTGTCATCTCCCTTGTAATGTTTCACGCAGTAAACTAGCAAAGCCCTGCAGATCATCTCCATGTCTTTCTCATTTAAGTGCCATTTGAAGCGTCCCAGAGTCAGGATGTCCTTCCAGCGTCCCCAACTGCAGAAATAAAATAGTTGTCATAGGAGGGAACTCAATTATGCAAAGCAAACTAACAAATTAACTTTTTGTGCATCCAAAGCATATATTAAACTGGCCTAGTTCATTAGAAGTGGCACTCAATACCTGTACTCGCACTTCTATGTTCTTACACAGCTACTCTGTATTAAAAAGCCAGTAAACAGAGCACAATGAAAAGAGGGCTAACTTGTTAGTATATGGCATATTGTAGAAGGTCCTAATCTTTCCAACCTGCCCAAATCATCCTATTGGGTATCAGTAGAAATTCAAAACATGTCATCGGCTTGTTTTCACTTTACATATAGTTAACCCCTTAATGTCGGCGTCTACGGCCCTTTAAGAGGTTTCTAATACCAGGAGGTAGGGGGTGGGGTTTCGGATCATGTAACTGCCATGACTGGCTGTCACATCGTCACATGAACGGAAAGCTCCCGATCACAAGTGGAGATCGGGAGCTTTTAGCCACCAATAAGGCTCTCGGCACAGCTGTGTTTACATTCTGGTACGCATATATGCGGACGTGCGGCGTTAAAGCGGAGTTCCACCCTAAAATTATACTTACCTCCATCTTCTTGCTCCGGGTCACCTGAAAAACAAATGGATAATCGCAATTTTTTTTTTCTCTACTTATCTTGTTTAGAAGAAAATATACTTACCTTACTTCCTCTTCCTCCCCTCGGCGGCCATGGCGATTCGTCACTTCCTGGCTTGCAATGATTCCTGGGAGCTGAACGTCATCACTCCCAGGAATCAATGCGCCTGCACCGGCCCCGACCTCATTTCCGGTGCAGGCGTCGTCATACCTTGCTAAACAGCTTCTGGGCATGCCCAGAAGCTGTGCAGGGATGACGCTGCGACACCGGAAGTGATGGCGGGGGCCGGTGCAGTGCATCGTGGGACCGAAGACGACGGAAGAGGACACTGAAGAGGATCGCGCTGGCTTCAAGCTGCCAACACCTGAGATGGCAGCGCTGGACAATACATTTTCAAGGTAAGTATTTCTTCTAAAAGGTAAGTGCAACGCGGGACAGTTCAGAGGCTAGCCATTGTGGAATGCACTAGCCCTGACTGTCCCGGGGGTATTTTTATTAAAAAATAACTTTCCCAGGGTGGAACTCCGCTTTAAGACCTGCCGAGAGGCTGCATTTATGCATACCACCGGCGTGCAGGACAGAATAGCTGAAAGAATATTATAAGGATTTTATCATATTTATATAAAACCAGTAAATTACAAATACACAAAGCTAGCCACAACTAGCAAGAGTTTTTGCAGTTATGCTTTTAAAAGAGATCCAGATACTGACAATGTTACTCACATGTCATTTGGCACATGAAACCTATCCCTCCACTTTGATTTCAAGTTAAAAAATGCAGAGGATCCAATTTACATTTTTTAAATTAGGCCCATGCTCTCATCCTTTAGTTTCTATACTCTGAAGAAGTATGGACACCCCCAGTCCAGATCCCCTGCCCTAGTCAAAACAACTGCCAAACCAAAAAGGTTAGGCATTTCATTCTTGATAAAGACAACCACTTACCCAAATATGAGCAGGTTCTTTTCCACCCTGAAGCATTCTGCCCGTAGATAACGGCGTGTTTTTTCATTCAGTCGCCGTGACCTTGTTGGTCGCTCCTCTGTGTCACTCTCAAGCTCTGAGAATTCCATCAGCTCGTCATCCTCAAAGGAGTTGTAATGTTTGGTTTGCTTTCTCACACGAGGGCGGTCAATGACTAAACTATCCTAAATGATCAAAGTGAAGGGTCAGTTATATTTGATAAGGGGTAAAATGCTGCTTTGCTTTGTGAAAATCTGCTTACCTTTTCATTCTTGGCATCTGTGTCCAGCTCAGCAATCTTCGCCCATTTCTGCCAGAAGTTAGGGTCATCCAGAGAGATGTCTGTTCTATTACCAGATGACACAAAACTGGCCTGAAGGAGGAGACGTTTTTCAGTTTAGAGTACTGGACTTATATCATTGGGCTCTAACAGTATGTGCAGATGCCCAACACCACACAACTGCCTTCCTGTGGCTTTGCTTGCAAGACGCATCAAATAAATAGTAATTTACATTTGTACATTTTTACAACACTGGCATACAAAGACAAGGAGGAACCACCAACTACATAGCAGATTATGTATACAATTTATATACAGTAAAAATAAGAATGGATCAACAAACTAAACCCTATTATGATTGTTAGGAATGAGGTGTTCCTCATGTTATGGCCGAAGACATTCCCTCATAGACAACATTTTTTCTAGTTTTGGACCGAGCAAGGAGTCGTCGCACTCTGTCAGGTTTTTACTGCAGTTGGTGTACCTGCTGTGGAGATTCACCCTCTTTGACCAGGTGAAAAGAAAGCTTTGGAATAACAATTTCACAGCTGCCATCAGAATAGGGGGTGAGGTGAAATCATTCAATGGAGACCATTGCTCCAGTTGGATTTCCTCCCTGGACATGCATAGGAAGTTATCATCAAAATACTAGTGGTTAAACTCTGCTGTGCCACATCCCTCATGAGCTATACAAAATAGTTTCCCCTAAGCGTTGGGACTTTTTAGGCACTTTTGTGTTTGATCATAAGAAATAAAGAAATATTTATAAAAATGTATGCATTTTATGTGTACTTATTAAAAAATTGCATATACAAAAAATACATGAAAATGTTAACCACTTCACGCCCGCCATATAGGCAAATGACGGCGGGAAGGTGGTTACATTATCCTCACTGGACTTCATATGACGGCAGCAGGATAATGCGCCCCCCCTGGGGGGCGCGCAGAGCGGTGGTCGGTGATGTGGCGTGTCACTCGGATCTCCGATCTCGGTAAAGAGCCTACTGACAAAGGCTATTTACCATGTGACCAGCTGTGTCCAATCACAGCTGGTCACATTGTAAATAGGAAGAGCCGTTGATCGGCTTTCCACAGTTCGTGCCTGACAGCGAAAAAGAAAAAACCTTATGGTGATCAAATACCACCAAAAGAAAGCTCTATTTGTGGGGAAAAAAATTACATAAAATTTGGTTTAGGTACAGTGTTGCATGACCGCGCAATTGTCATTCAAATTGCAACAGCGCTAAAAGCTATAAATTGGCCTGGGCGGGAAGGGGGAAAAGTGCCCGGTATTGAAGTGGTTAACATGACACAATGTATACAAAGCAAGATCAACTGCGAATACTGTATTCACTGCATTCAAAAAACTGAAATATTGAAAAACACTGTATTCGCAGTTGATCTTACCCTGTATACATTGTGTCATGTTAACATTGTTAACAAATAAAATACATAATTTTTATTCACATTTCTTTATCAAACGCAAAAGTGCCTAAAAAGTCCAAACACTTACGGGAAACAATTTTGTATAGGCATGGGAATGTGAATAGCTTAATTTAAAATATGTTTTAATATCAGTATTTTAAAAATGTTTTCTCTCTATGTGTGAAGCCAGAAGGGCCCTTTCACACTGATCAGTTTTTGATGCGCTTTTGTTCAGCTTGAGAGCCCTAAAGCGCTTTTGATGCACTCCCATTGACTTAAAGGAGTTGTAAAGGTAGAGGGTTTTTTATGCTAATGTATTCTATGCATTAAGATAAAAAGCCTTTTGTGTGCAGCAGCATCCCCAGCACCCCTTAATGCTTACCAGCACCTCCTAATACTTAGCTGAACCCCATCTCTGTCCAGCGATGTCCACCAGTCCCTAGGCCATCTGGGACTCTCCCTCCTGATTGGCTAAGACACAGCAGCGGCACCATTGGCTCCCGCAACTGTTATAGTCAGTCAGCCAATCAGGAGAAAGAGGGGGTGGGGCCGAATAGCAGATCCCTATCTGAATGGACACACGGAGCTGCAACTTAGCTCTGGTGCTCCCATAGCAAGCTGCTTGCTGTGGGGGCACTCGACTCAAGGGAGGGGCTATGAGCAGCAAAGAGGCATCCAAGAAGAGGAGGATCCAGGCTGGCCTGTGCAAAACCACTGCACAGGGGGGCAGGTAAGTATAACATGTTTGTTATTTAAAAAAGGAGACTTTACAATCACTTTAAAGTGGTTGAAAAAGGTAGAAGTTTTTTATCTTTTATATAATAGAACTATAATTGCAATGCAATGTCCCAGCACAACCAAGTTGTTTTTGCAACCAGTTTTATTGAATTGTACAAAATTGATAGAAGATTGGAAAGAACTGAAAATCATAAAAGCTTCAATGTTCACAAACCATTTACTGCGGACTTCATCAGATCCTCAGCAGGAATGCCCCTGTCTAGGCATAACAGGCTTAGCTTAGCTTTTCTTTTTAGAAAGCAAGCAATGATGAACAGGCAAGAGGGGAGAGATCTGTGTCCTGTCATGTCCTCCATGAAAAGGATTTTACAAGTAAACCAAAAATCCTAGTTTCTAAAAAAATTGTAGTTCCTAAAATCGTACAGAGCAGAGAGGACTTGATATTCCCAACCACTTGGTTTGAACATAAGAGGTGGACAAAACAGCAGCCAGGCAAAAAATATGTATATAACCCACAAGGGGAAGCTCCAATACAAAAGGTGCCTGCAAGACCTTCCACCCAAAACTAGCATCTGCAGTGGACTAAACATCCACCTGGCAGAACTTATTAAACATGTGAAGAGAAGACCAGGTTGAAGCCCTACAAACTTTAACATAAGAAGCTTAATGCTGAGTAGCCTGGGAAGCACTAACACTCCTGGTGGAATGGGCCTTTGAAGGGCAAATTCTCCAGGATTCAGCTGCTAACGGCTGAGAAAGTCCGCCTGCCAATTTTTGATGCCAGGAATGTGCATAGCGGAGAGGGTCAGAACTTAATGTTCTGCCCAAGACAAGTTTAGGTCTGCTTCCTCCTGAGCGGCGCAGATTCTTGTCCCTCCTTGGTAGTTGATGTACAGCTGTGGCATTGTCCCGCTGCACCCTAATGGGGAGAGAAGACAGACCAGTGTTAAAGAGCCAGCCAAATTGCTCATAGAACTAGGATACAGTCTGGCAACTTCTGCTCCTCTGGAAACCACATTCTCTTAACCAATAGCTTTTCCAGAACACCTGCTTCAGCCCGACAAGCTGGCATCAGCCATCAAGATCTTTAAATTCACCAGAAGGAAGGATTTGCTGGTATCTAGCAGCCACACGGATAGCCACCATTCCACAGCCAACCTGTTCTTGGGAGTCAGATGCATTGGTAGATATGAGGAGTATTGAGGTTTGTACCAGACGGAAAGGGTTCTGCTATAATTTCCTCTAGTACCCTCATGCAACAACCTCAGAGGCTCCTGGGATTGAAGAGACTGTCATTTCTCTTGTGGAAGTAGTACTTTCACCTGTGCCATGTTGAGTACTAAATTCTAAGTACCTTAGATGTTGTGTAAAAACCAAGGTGTACTTCTGAAGGTTAGGCACTCAGCCAAACCTGTCAATGACTTGTAAAGTCTGCTGGACATCTGAAGTCCCTTTCTGAACCAGCAGCTTTATGAGAAGCAGGTCATCCAGGTACCCCACCAAAGGGGATACCGCAGGTCCTCAACAACCCCAGAACCCAGAGGAGTCGACACCTTGCTACAACACTCTGGGAGGCATAGACAGGCTAAAATGCAACTCCACAAAGTGATAGTTTGAGGAGTTGACGATTTCAGAAATTGTTGGTGAGGCTGTAAAATCGGGATGTGTGAAAAAGCATCCTTGATATCCAGTGACACCTGTCGGCACAGGTGCAATGACCCCTCAAGCCAGCAGTCTTTCCAGGGTTGCAAAGAAAACTATTTTTTGTGGATTTGAAGATACCCTTGAGCAAATAAAGCACACAGGGGGAAAGCAGCAAAACTACAGCTCTTAGACTTCAGACACCAAACTGCAGACCCAGTTGCAAGTCCAGGTTGCCACGAAGGCCAATAGACATCCCCCCACCAATGTAATTTGGACCACCCCTACACTGTGAGGGGGATTTGCTTCTAGAACTAGAGGACATGGGGTCTAGCTCTTCTTACGAACCTGGGATGTAGGCTTTTGCTTAGAGCCCGAGGCTTGTTGCTTATGACAGGAACTTTTATTGGATTCAGAAGGCGTCAAGTTTCTCACCTGTCCCCTTCTCTTTAGCGGAAAGAGCATGCATTTCCTCACAGTCACCTTCAAGATAAAAGGCATCCAAGGATGGTTTCAAACAAGTGTTCGCCCTTAAAAGGCAGCCTTTGGGTTTGCTTTTCAGAGATGTTCCCACTGACCAAACTTGAGCCATACGATCCTTCTCCTAACCTGTCCTAACCTCTTACCCCTAATATTTTTAAAGACCTGGACCTCATCCTCCAGGAATAACAGGATCCAATTAAAGTAGGTAATAGCAAGCTCAACAGCAAGACAACCGACATTTCTTGTAGAATTTCTTCTCCATGGGATACTGAGCAAAACACTTTAATGGTGAAAACACCTTCTTTGGGTGAGCCCAATCAGCATACCTAAGTTAGGGCGCACTGGAAGGGAATTGGTATTTTTCTTTTTATGGTTGCCAGGACCCAAAACCACGACTTTAGGGGAGGAGGAGAATTACTACAGTGGTAACCTCATAATAGTGCTCACCACATCTGCCAGCAAACCCACCGTTGTTTTCTGTTTGAGATGGACCTGGACTCAGATTCTGCCTGGGAGGACTTGTCCACAGGGGATCCCTGATCCTCAACAGTTTCCATATCATTATGTAGTACCTCCGATGCCTCATGCTCCCGCAAAAGGGAAGGAGAGAAAGACCGCCTTATGTTTGCTTCCTAGGCATTCCAAACCAGGGAGAACTTCTGAGAGCTGATCACGCAGCCTGGATATAGCTGCAAAAAATGTCTTCCTTGACACAAAAATTGTAGGACTGTGCCCTTAAAACAGTGCAAATTACCAGATAAGTGTAGGGATTCAGAGCTAATTTGACCCTTTGGGAAGCCAAGGCAAGGGGAACTTAGAAGGGGGTCCTACCTACCTGGTGAGGCATTTGGCAGCCCATCCCATCTTCTTTCCCTCTAATCTCACTGTCTGCATGACATGGCTTGCTGAGGGCTAAAAAGGCCTGTGAATCGCAAAGAGAAGTAGCCACCCAGCTGAGAGAAGTGTTGGCCTATGCCAAAACACCTGGCAAGTGGCAAGTCACCCCCAGGAGAAAAGGGTTTGAATACTTGCTGTACCTGGTAAAGTAGTGACAACTGCAGCTGAGCAGGACTTAAGGTAGAATGATGCTGATTCAGAGTTCATTCCAGTGTGGTGCAACCAGTACAGGACCAGGAGCTCAAAATGCAAGTGTACTGCACCTGGGAACTGGCACAAAATGGTGCACATGCATGTGCAGGGGAGTTCAACACCATCCCTTTTGTCTTCCGCCACTGCCATATGTCCCCTCCCATGGGAACAACTGCCCAAAATGCCACAGAACACGGGGAACAGTGCCAAGGAGACTACCACATGCTTCACTATTACATCAGAGGCACTCACGAGTCCATAGCTACAGAGCCAAAAAGCCCAATCTTCACCCATCAAAGCAGGTGCTCCCCGCAGGTTCATCAGGAACTTTACTCCTCTCCATGGGGAACACTGCCCTGGGCCAGTATAGCACCTGACGAGCAAGGTCATCAGATATACTGCACCCAGGAGATTGCGGCTCGCAGGATCCAGCGCCAACTATAAACCCTCCTCCATCCAATCAGGCGTGTTTGGAACAGACCAGAAAATTAAGACGAAGCCTTGACAAGAAAAGCCTTCAGAGAGATATCTGAAGGCAAATCCATCACCTAAGGACATTAGCTAAAAACAAACTCAGGTGATCTGAACGTGGTTATGATTCCCCTATGTCCAATTACCAAAGGGTGGCAGCATAACCAAAGTAGTCATAAATGATCAAGCCCTGTGATGTACGAATATGAAATATAATATAATATATAATAACAAATGTTAATCTTGCTTCTGCATTACCTTGGCAAATGTTGAGCCTTTCCCTTCAGACTGGATAGTGATGGTTTGTGTTCTTCGCTGCAGAATCTGATCAATGTCTTCTTCGCAGAATTTGGAACCTTCATCCTCTTCATCCATCAAAGCACCATATGCTCCCTTCCGGAGGAGATCCTCAACCTCAATTTTGGACAACGGTTGCACCTAGAGAGGAACAAAGAAATACATTTGAGAGAACTGGAAAACCTCTAAATTAGAATACACAAATTAAAGAGGATTTTAAGCTTATATAATGTTTTTGAAAACTACAAAAAAAAAAAACCTCATATCTGAACTCTTATTTTAAGATTAGGCTATAAGAAGAAAGACATGCCATAAATCATGAAACCATTTGTTATCTTTAGTTTGGAAAACTGTCCACCCCGCTCTAGAGGACTGCCACTGTACAGCAGTGACGTAGGGACCAGCAAATTAAACTACTTAGTGCAGTGGGTGAACAGCGAACCTTAAAGTGCCAGTGTCTGGAAATTCAACTGCAGCAATCTGCAGCACAGGCTGTAGGAGAGGTAAATATCTAAATTCTTCTTTGAAAGGAGCAATTTATTTTAGTAATCGAGTAATGCATGAAACATACCCCATTAGTGTTTCCTTTTCTGTTGATGTCCTGTAGAACTGCCTTGTCCAATCCTAGTTTTAAGCTTGCCTTGTCAAACATCTCCCGCTCATAAGAGTTCCTTGTTATCAGACGGTACACTTTCACCGCCTTGCTCTGACCAATACGATGACATCGTGCCTGGGCCTAAAAACATCACACACAAGTCAAAGCGGTCAATACAAGAGAATTTCTAGCACACAATTTAGGCTTCAAATTCTTGTCTCCAAAGAGTCAGAAAGCAGGCCACTACAAACCCTGGAATAATATAGGACCAGCAACTATAGGAGGTGTTTAAAGCGGAGTTCCGGCCACAAAATCGCTTTTGGTCACCTGCAAAAGAAATGGTTACGATTTTTTTTTTTTTTTTACTTACCTTGTTATTGAAGAAAAATATACTCACCTTTCTTCCACTTCCTCCCTCTGCGGCCGCGGCCCGCGCCGTCACTTCCTCTTTGCATTGATTCCTGGGAGCTGAACGTCATCGATCCCAGGAATCAATGCGCCTGCACCGGCCCCGCTCGTCACTTCCGGTGCGAACGCTCATTCCCTGCTACGGACGCTCATTCCCTGCTAAACAGCTTCTGGGCATGGAGGGAGGACGTGCCCGCACCGTAATTGACAAGTGGGGCCGGTGCAGGTGCATTTTGGGAGAAGAGGACGTAGAAGAGGACGCGTTGGCTTCAGCTGCCCACATCCGAGATGGCAGCGCTGGAGAATAAATTTTCAAGGTAAGTATTTCTTCTAAAAGGTAAGTGCAACCCGGGACAGTGCAGAGGCTATCAATTGTTTAATGTACTAGCCCTGACTGTCCCGGGGGTATTTTTATTGAAAAAAAAATTTCATGGACGGAACTCCGCTTTAACCAAAGAAAACAAAAATATTAAAATTACAACCTCCGAGTCCTACAAAAAAAAAAAAACTTTTGCTCCCATCTCCTCTAACAGGAAGAGGACCTTTCCTGATTTCCACAGGCAACTGAACACTCCCTTGATCAACAAAATATATTTGTATTTCTCACAAATGTTAATAGCAGTTACAATGTGTTAATTGTTTTTTTTTCAGCTGGCAGACTGAATGGGAAATAAAGCAAAAGTTAAAACTAACAACAGATTCCTACATCTACACAAAGGTGGATGGAAGAATCCTGCTGCAGCCGCTGATCAATAAAATATATACAACACGTCCCTTTGACAGATGTCGATTAAACAGAATGGGTAGATCCACATACTGATTGAACTTTGGCTGGTCCCTGCTGGACTGATCGGTATATAGCCAGCTTTAGAAACACATCCAGTTCCTCTCACACCCCTACCCTTCTTGATTGTCCCACTTCAAGGGCCAATAGGTTCAGTTCAGCAAATCTTTAACAGCGGTCTTTCTATGCTTCTATGCCCTTACAGATTTAGTCACCCTATGTTGAATTCTTTCCAGATCTGTAACATCTTTTTTGTGACCTTGCAGCCAAAACTGACATGTGAAAGATTCTCTCTCTCTCAAGTCTTTGCCCCTTTTAATACAAGGAAAACATTCTGCTTGCTTGCTGTAAAACATGAATTTGCTTTGCATTCCAATAAGTAATTAATCTATGATCTACGAGTACATCCAGATCCTGCTCTGTCATTGACTCATCCTTTAACACAGAATTCCTGGTTAGATACCGAGAGATAGATCTCAAATTGATACGGTTAATGCTCTTAAGAAATTACTGGCAGTGTCATTACATAAGTGGAAGAAAAGCCTAACACTAACTTTTCTTAAAAACTTTCCCCTCTTTCCTCATACCTGTCCTGCATACCCTGTGTAAAAAAGATCTTTGTACTTCTTTTTTTTTTCTCCTGTGTCAGTGAGTGGCTGCTGCAAGGGAGGGAATGCCAACAACGCCTGTGCCATGGGAACCTATAAACAAGAAAAAGAAGGGTGCATTACCGATGACCCCAAAATGAATTCATTAAAAAGCCAAAAAAAAAAAAATACTCAAACATATGAAGATAGAAAAAAAACATAAAATCATAACTCCAGCACAAAGGATAACCCGATGACTGTAGTTAGGAAGCGGACACGTTTCAGGAGACAAGCGTCCTTCCTCAGAGCATCAGCTTCCCAACTACAGACATCAGGGTATCCTCTGTTCTGGAGTTATGATTTGATGGGCTTTTATATCTTTATATATTTGTGAGTATTTTTTTGGCTTTTAAATAAATTTATTTTGGTGTTAAAATTTTTGCGCCCTGCTTTTTCTTGTTTATAGTGCTCTGGAGTTTCCCTGCTTGAGGAGAGCAGCATTGCTTGAAACATTGCCATGGTATTGGATATCAGGCACAGTGAGTGCTGAGGTTTGACTGTGTTCAATGGGAGCCTGTGCGTGATGTAATGGCCACGGGAATTCACAGTCATCATTAAGCGCTCCCTTAGGCCCCTTTCAGACGATCGGACCGATCAGATCCACCTGTCCGTTTTTCAGGTGGACCTGATCGGGCCACCCATTCTACTCTATGAGGGAGCAGAATATGTCAGCAGAGATGTGTCTGCTGACACCCGCCTGGCATCCAATCCGAAAAGATCCGCTGAGAACAGACTGATGGTGATACGTTCGCCATCCGTCCAGCAGGTCAGATCAGATGAAAATGGACAGGCTGTCCATCAGGTTTCTGGAGAAACAAAAGTACTAAATTTAAATCCCATAGTGGCAAAAGAGACCATACAGGTGGAGCCAAATGTGGAACCCCCTGAATGAAGGTACAAACGAAAGAGAGTGCATGGCTAGGGGGGTCGCTTAAAAAAGATTGCCAGGGAAGACACCTGGCCCTTGATGGCACTCAAGGCCAATTTCTGATCAACAGCCTGTTGAAGAAAGCTTAAGATTGGAGCCACAGAAAAGGATCGAGGATGAGTGCCAATCAACTCACACCAAGAAATGCATGCTTTTCCACGTACGATGGTGTATCTTGATGGAAGACGACTTCCTCGCCTTCACCATAGGAGGGATCACTGATCAAGACAGACCACTATCCCTCAGTACCTGGCTCTAAATAGCTAAGCCATTAAAACCAGCGACTGTAAATCTGGATGGTAGATCAGCCCTTGGGACACCTGGTCTTCTCTCGGAAGAAGCCTGTGCCGAGGATGATACTTGCCTTACCGTGGCCCTTGGACACCTGCGGCGGCTGCCAGAGGAACCCGTTATCTCGCTACGAACCTTGGTATCCTCCTGTGAAGCCGAACCTACTAAAGGAGCTGCATGTAGGACTGTGCAAACAAAACTGTCTTTAAGGTGGATACCACCAGACTCAGAACCTGTATGCAAAATTGCAAAGAGGACAATCTGTGTGACAGCAGCCAGTGAATCACAGATCAGATTGTCCGGAGGAGAGATCACTCTGGTGAGAATTAGAATCAGACCTAGGTAAATCAATTCCCTGGACAGGGATAGGGGGGACCTTAGGTAGTTGACATCACCTGAACCTTTGGAGGAAATAAATCTGCACAAGGAAACCCAGGACCTGAAAAACCTGAAAAGGACAAGCTTTGTCTCCCTTTCTGGGTACCCCCAAAATAATCATTTCGTGGAACCCTTTGATGCTCATGAAGGAGGTCCACAAGGCCAGAAACCAGCAAAGATGTCCCCCCACCCCAATAATGGGTGAGGGCAGACCTTCATGCTGAAGGGGTCTTGTCTGCAGATCTGTGGAAGCTAGCTCTAGGCTTACCAGACCAAGGATGCTTGGAACCTCCCAGGGAAGATTTGAAAGATCTATTTCTCTTACTCTCCCGTCCCAGAAGCACAAAATAATTTTCTGTGTGCTGAGCAGGAGGGCCCCCATCTGTGATGAGGCTCCTTCCCTTTCCTAGACTATGGACGGAAGGGTACTCTTCCCCACCCCCCGTGATACCTTTAATGATGTTATCCAGGGTAGCCCCAAACAGGTGATCGCCTTGAAAGGGCAGATCAATGAGAGCTTTCTTAGAGGCTTAGTCTGCGGACCAATTCTTAAGCCACAGAATGTGCCTAATCACCACCTCGCCATCGAAGTAGGGGCGCTGTCGGCCAAGGAACCGCTGCGACTCAGACCCAAGCCCAGTCGTATGCGACCCTGCGGGATATTTAACTCACGGGCCAGCCTCTATCCGTGAGGCTATGTCGCGGCCGACCTTAGTGCGTAGCTGCAGTCTGCACGCGCTGGCTGGGCTGGGCTGTCCAGCCCGTCGCCCAGCCCGGCAGTTAATTGTAGATCTCCCAAGAGAAAAAACAAAATATGTAAGGGAGGAGAAAAAAAATGCTGGGAGCCTAGATCCTTACTAATGACTAGACAGATTCAAACTTATTACCTAAAGCAGAGAGGGGGGGTTATATACCAAGCTGAGGATGGCCCATGGGCGTAGCCAGGTGTTTTTTGTTCTGCCTAGTCCTACTCCTGGAGGAGGCAATATAACCCAGTAGTTATGATTTATGGAGCGATGTGTCCATTGATGAACGAAAGAGAAAGGATATTTTTAGGAATAGTTCATGTTTGGCTTTTCTTCCAGTTTAATATCCAAATTAACCAACTCCTAATTCAGATACTAACAAATTTGTTGTCTGCCATTCCCAACCATGGAATGCTGAAGATGTGTAGACATACACATACTGATTTTTATTTTCCTGATACATGTCTGACGGCTAGGGACATAGAAACCCCATGAACAATAAATGGTATTTCACAAAGAGTTGTTCAACAGAATCCTTAAACAGAAATAAAAAAGGAAAGGAAATCTGGAAATAAAAATGAGACATTTAATTGGGAAGATAGAAGCGTGCTGGCCATACATAGCAGCCGAATTCCAGCCGTCATTCACACTGCAGGCCAGAAAGCTTGCCAGAAAGCTTGCCATGAAAGCAAACACTTGGATTACTGTGGGAAATCATTCCCACTATATATAGGATTCACAAATTACCTGCAGATCATTCTGAGGGTTCCAATCAGAATCAAAGATAATACAAGTGTCGGCAGCTGTCAAGTTGATTCCCAAACCTCCAGCCCGAGTGCAGAGCAGGAATACAAAACGATCAGAGTCTGGTTTACAGAATCTGTCAATGGCTGCCTGCCGGAGGTTACCTCGCACTCTTCCATCTATTCGCTCATATGTATATCTGTAACAAAAAAGAAGCTGTAATGGCAGCTATGAATACAGGCAAAGTACAGATAACGCACAATTATCAAATAGTTGATACTACATGAATAGGTACTTTTACAGGGAATCTATAATCCTAATTAGATTTGATTTTGTTAATAAAAATGTACAAGTTCAAAGCCAAGTTATGGTTTTAGACCTATATATTGTTTTACAAATAATTGAACTTATAGGTTAACAGGGTAAATGCGTTAGGTGCTAGGTGAATTGAAACAAAGAGGTATTCAAACTCTTACAATTTTCTTTAGGGCTCATTCACACCAGTGTGCTACAGGAACGCATGTTAGGATGTCATTCATTATTCATTATCATTCTGAGGGGCACCCTAACCTACTTTCCCAGTCCACCTGCCAGGTGTTGCACTGCTAAAGATGATTCTAATAGACAGGGGCTGTAAACTGACCATTCTAGCATGGAACTGGCAGGATAATCGTGAAGCACTACCGCCACAATTACAATAACGTCCCATAGGACGTCCCGTAGGGATGTTGGAATGCAATCACGCTACCTCGTCACTTCCGGGTCCTGGTGAAGCGCAGGCGGAACGAGGAAGCAGCGTTTTCACTCGGAGACTGCGGCTTTGCATTTGTCATGCTTGAAACAAGTCTTCCATATGCAAGTGCATCAGATTTTGAATAAATTTGGTTCCTATTACATACTTCACTATGAGAGTCCTTATTGTTTTTCCTGGATACGGTGTTTGAGAAATTCATCATCGGCGATAAGGAGGACGATCTGGAGTTGTATAGGAAGTGCCAATTTTAATGGACCCCAAATCTCTCCATAGACAGGACCTGTCACGGCCCATGCTATCACAAGGGATGTTGTTCATCCCTTGTGATAGCAATAACGTTTGTACAATAAAAATAAAAAAAACTAAATGTAAAAAAGAAAATAATAATTTGGTATAAAATAAATAAAAAAATTTAAAGCGCCTCCATCCCACCATGCTTACGCGCAAATGCGAACGCATGCGTTACTCCTGCACGCATATGTAAACGGTGATCGCAGCACACAAGTGAGGTATTGTCGCGAACGTCAGAGCGACAGCAATAATTCTAGCACCAGACCTCCTGTGTCACTTTAAACTGGTAACCTGTAAAGGCGTTTAAAGCTTCGCCCATGGAGAATTTTAAGCACTGTAGTGCTGCCGCTATTTCACGGGCAGACGCAATTTTAAAGAGTGAAATGTTGGGTATCTTTTTACTTGGTGCAACATCATCTTTCACATTATATAAAAAAATTGGGCTAACTTTACTGTTTTTTTTTTTTTTTTTCATGAAAGTGTTTTTTTTCCCAAAAAATTGCATTTGAAAAACTGCTGTGCAAACACCGTGTTACAGAAAAATTGCAACACACACCATTTTATTCTATAGGGTCTCTGCTTACAAAAAAAAATTTAATGTTTGGGTGTGCTAAGTAATTTTCTAGCAAAAAAAATTGGATTTTTGTCTTAAAATGTAGGTAAAATCCTTTTCTCTGATGTTCATTGATGGTCACAGCGCCAGAATCTCCTTGACCATTGTGTTATTCTACCCCCTACAGAAGTAGGATACTAGGCAGGGAAAAGCTTTACCACAATCTTAGAAAGGAATGACTGAAAAAAACAAAGCACCGCTTTATCTCTGTGAACCACCAAATAAGGTGAACGACAAGACAAAGCAGCCAGCTCCGACTCTGCAGTAATCGCCACCAAGAAGGCTACCTTCTGGGACAATGTAAGCAGAGGAATCTCGCAAATATTTCCAAAAGGCGAGTTTCTTAAGAACCGACAGTACCAAATTAAGATTCCCACAGAGGCAACAGAGTCCGCACAGGTGGAGTCAAGTGGCGAACCCCCTGAACAAAGGTGCAAACCAAGGAATGCGTAGCCAAAAGGATGTTGAAAGAAAATCGCCATGGCCGAAACCTGGCCCTTGATGGTACCCAAGGCAAGGCGCTGCTCCACACCTCTTTGGAGGAACGTCAAAATTCAAGCCACTGAAAAAGAACAGGGAGAAACCCCCAGAGACTCACACCAAGCAATGTACGACTTCCAGGCGTGATGGTAAATCTTCCTAAAAGGTAGATTTCCTTGCTTTTAACAGCATGGGAATCACCAAGTCAGACAACCCCCTATCCTTCAGCACCCGGCTTTCAAAAGCCAAGCTGTTAAAGCCAGCAACTGTAAAGCAGGATGGAAATTCGGCCCTTGGGTCAATAGGTCTTCTCTGAGAGGGAGTCACCAAGGAACATTGGCGACCAGCTGAATTAGATCCGCTTTCCAAGAGCGGCAAAGCCAGTCTGGGCCACTAGGATGACCAGAATTCCTTCTGCCTCGATCCTCCGCAGAAGTCTCGGCAGAAGTTTCAGAGGGGGAAAGATGGTACTGGCCATAAAGGAGCCATTAATGCGTCCGTGGTGTCAGCTAGAGTATCCCAAGACCTTGCCACGAATCTCTGTACCTTCTTGTTGAGATGAGAGGCCAACAATTCCATCTCGGGAGTTTCCCATCGGAGACACAGCTAATGAAACACCTCCGGATGAAGTGACCATTCTCCCTGGTCCAAGGCCTTACGACGGAGGTAATCCGGCTGCCAATTTTCCACTCCTGGAATATGCAGAGCAGAGAGAGCTGGAAGGAAGTGTTCTGCCCAACTTAGAATGTCGGCTACTTCCCGAGCCGCTAGGACACTTTTTGTGCCTCCTTGGTAATTGACTTATACCGCGACCGTGGCATTGTCCGATTTAATCCGTACAGGACACCCTTGAAGAGAAACCATCCAATGGGCCAGACAAAGTCTGATCGCCCGAAGTTCCAGTACATTGATCGTAAGTCTGGACTCCTCCAGAGTCCAAACCCCCTGAGCACATTCCGTGCCCAAGACACCTTTCCACCCGGACAGGCTGGCATCCGTGGTGACCATCGTCCAGTACAGGGGAAGGAAGGATTTTGCCTGTCAAAGAGCCGGAGAACGAAGCCACCAGATCAGGGACCCTCTCGTACCTCCGGCTCAGCATAATGAGATTATCTAGAGACTGTAGATTCTTGTCCCACTTGGCAAGAATTTCTCTCTGCAGAGGTCTCATGTGGAACTGTGCAAACGGAACTGCCTCGAAGATAGACACCATCAGGCTCAGCACCTGCATTTAAGTCCTGAGAGACGACCGACTGCTGGACCACAGAAGTCGAATGGCATCCTGCAGCTTTTGGAACTTGTCCAGTGGAAGAAACACCCTGGCTGAGTCCAGAGTCAGACCCAGATAGTCCAACTTGGTGGAGGTCCAGGTTGTCCTTAAGGCAGTCGGAGACTCTGCTTGCAGAAGATGATCGTCCAGGTTCCCCAGTACCACAACCCCCCGCTGTCGTAACAAAGCTAACACCGTGGGCCAACAATTTTGTGAACACCCGAGGAGCTGAGGCGAGACCAAAGGGTAATGCAACAAATTGATAATGCTCCTCGCCTATGGCAAAGCGGAGGAAGCACTAATGCCTGACATATCGGGATATGGAGGTAAGCATCCTTGATATTGACAGAGGCCAGAAGATCCCCTTGATGAAGGGATGCCACTACTGTACGAATGGACTCCCTCTGGAACTTCTGTACAGGGCGGTTCAGGGCTTTGAAGTCCAGCATTGGACGAACTTTGCCTTCCTTCCTGGGAACTGTAAACCGGTTTGATCAAAAACCCTGAAAACATTCTGAGCTTGGAACCGGTACAATCACCTCTTGTAGTAGCAAATCTTGTACCGCCCCGAAGAGACCACGCAGGCAGTCTGGGGACAAATGCAGGATGGAAGGAAAAAACCTCTCTGGAGGATAAGACCAAAATTTAATCTTGTAGCCGGACCATATAAACTCATGGACCCACCTGTCTTGAATCAAAGAGGTCTACGGGACCAGAAAAAAAAAAAACAAAGATCACCCACCACCTCAGATACGGATGAGGGCACCCCATCAGGGAGAAGAGGGCTTGTCTGCAGGTCAGGAAGGACCTGCTCTCGGCTTATCAGACCAGGGCCTCTTGGAACCCCCATAGACAGTCCAAACTAATTTGGATCCTTTGTCTTTAGACCTTGAGGGACGAAAAAGCAGCTTATGAGCCGAGAGAAAAAGGACCATGTCTGCGACGAGACTCCTTGCCCCCGGAAGTCTGTGGGAGGAGAGTACTCCTCCCTCCTGTGACTCCCTTAAGGATTTCATCCAGTTAAGACCCAGATGATCCCCCACAAAGGGGAGATCCGATCAGGCCTTCTTGGAAGCTTGGTCTGCAGACCAGAATTTCAGCCATATCATGCGCCGAAGGACCTCTACTGTCACAGACAGCCTGGAAACTAAGGGAGCCGCATCCAGAGAAGCATCACAGATAAACTGCAACCCTTGGACCAACTGGTCCGCCAGCTTCACAAAGGCAGGGGGAAGCTGTTCCCCCCTCCAGATCCTGGCGCAAAAGCTTAGCCCATTCCGTCAAGGTCTGGGACACCAAAGCAATGGTGAACACCGGCCTAAGGACTTCACCGGCATGGTAAACATGTGTCGGACTAAGGTCTCTGCTTTTCTATCAAAAGGGTCCCTAAAAGCCAAAGACTCCTCCACCGGAATAAGGAGTGGATTTGTTCAGCCTGGAAACCTGAGAATCCACCACAGGTGGGACCATCCACTTTTTTACCAGGGACTCTTTAAAAGGGGTACCTTCTAGCGAAACGCTTAGGAATCACTACATTGCGTTTAGGGCAACCCCACTGTTTCACGACAATTTTGTCAAAATAGGCGGGAAAAGGAAAAACCTTTGCCGCTTTAGAGAATTTTCGAGTACAGAAAGGAAAAGGTGCCTCCGTTGCAGCTGCATCCTTCACTTTTAAAGTTTCCCGCACTGATACAATAAGTGTATCCACCAGCGCTTTTTCATGCGAGGCTGTAGTGGAAGAGGAATCATCCTCACTATCAGAGCACTCCAGCGGCCAGATCAGACTCAGAAACTGAGGAGACAGAGGAGGCAGGTGAGGGCGGTGGATGCTTTTTGCTGGTCTTTTTTTTTGCAGGACCAAATCAACCCTGGACACTAAGGACTCCAAAGCCGCCGCCATTGCAGACATGGTGGACTGGGACCCAGAAGGGCCCGCTGTCTCTAAGATGAGATTGGGGGGTGAAAGTTGCTCCAGGGACTCCATGTTAACCAGGGGTCCACCTGGCAAAAGTAGAAAAGACCCCCCCGCCGCACTAGCAGCACTGCAAGTCCAAGCACAGCTGAATCGCTGCTATAGTAGAGAGAGATCCCACAATAACTCACTGTACACCATGTCCAGGGTCAACACTAGAGGTCCACCACCACAGTCACCGCCCACAAGTATCCAAAAACATGGCCGATGCATTAGTCAATGGGGAACCACCAAGAAAATGGCTGCCAGACTACACAAACATGGCCGCCGTATTACAGCCAGCCATCCACGACAAAATGGCAGCTCCAAGAGGCCCCCGGGACCCGCAGCAGGAGCCCCAACCAGGACAACTCCCCCTAAAAACTGCACGTTCAGCTGCTGGCAGCGCCTCTCTTACCCTTTCAAAACTTCACAGGCAATCCTGGACAGGTATGGCCACCCCCTGGGGGGAAGCTAGATGTGGGTAGATGGGGGGTGGTCCACAGGGGTATCAAAAAAAAAAAAGGGGGGGGGGGCTGTGTGGGAAAGAGGGAAACCCGGGGGTCCGACCATCCCAGGGAGGGGCCCACATCCATCCTGACAGGCCACCAGGGGAAGGACTACTTACCATATCATGGAACCGGGTGGGCACTGTTCCAGGCAGACCACCTCTCCATCGGAATGGGAGTGCTGTGACTCAGGCCTGGACCAGGTCATATGCGCCATCACGAGACGTTTAACTCACAGGCCAGCCCCCGTCCAGTGGGGCTATATCGCAGCTAACCTAGTGTGGAGCTGAGGTCTGCACGCGCTTGCTGGCTGGACTGGGAAGACCGTAAGGCTCTAGAATATCCAGTCTGTTTTCGCCCAGTCCAGCAGTTGATTGTAGTTCTCACAGGAACAAAAAATAATAAAAGAGGAAAAAATCAGTTTAAAAAAGAATAAATGCTAGGACCAGAGATCCCAGCAAGGAACTAGGTCCTTACTCCCGACTAGGCAGAAAAAAACTGAATGCCTATATAGATATGGAACGAAGCACTTATCTGGAAGAAATTCTCTTGGACTCCCACATTTTTGACATGACCTTTTTTTTCTGTATACCTTCCTGTATTCACTTTTGTGTCTTAACCAGAATAATTAGACTGTACAATATGGACATATCTTCACACTGAGAAAGAAAACCAATTCTTAACCCAGCATCTCCAATTTAAAATCACTTAGAAACCACAAAAAATTCTACTTAAAAGCAGAAGCAGACATCTAAAGCCTATTTCATACCAATGCTTAACCATTTATTCTATATAGATCACTAGATGTGACCCACCTTCTCTGGATGAGGTAGTCCTCCAGGATGTCCAAGCAGCGAACCATTTGGGAAAAGATGAGAACTTTGTGCCCTCCAATAATGAGTTTCGGCAATAGCTTATCAATCAGCACAAGTTTTCCTGCTGCCTGTATCATTGCTTGGAGCTGGAAATCTGAGGCATCCGGATTGTGCGTCTTGCGGAAGTCCTCTAAAATCTTTTCTTCAGCACCTAAAAAAAAGTAAAAATTTTTAGAACAAATTTTCAGCATAATAAATAGAGACCTGAAAAGTAACAATGTCTGCAAACAGCTCACCCCCCCCCCCTCCAGAAATATACAATTATGCAGTCACACTCCCCCACCACCTGCCTGCTGAAGCATCCCTGTCAGTCTAATGTTAGCCATACATGGATTCATTTGATCCCTGCTGAACCAGCTGAATTTCAATCCATGTATGGGCAGGCTAACTGTACCAAAGTCGATTCATCTATCAACTTGGGTACAACCAGCTTGTCTAATTTTTCTGCATGCGAATACATCTAGCTAGATTACTGCAAGTGGCTACCGGTTGTAGCCACTTGCAGAATTCTGCCAGACCGGAAGGCTCCCCCCCTGCAGCAGGATACAATAGTAATGCAGGAGGCGTTCACCCATCACAAACTTTGGTGATGGGGGAATTAAGCAATTTTCTTTCCTATCACCCACGGTGGAAGGAAAGAAAATCGATTAATCTATGGCTTGCCTAAGCTCTTCTGTTGGAGTTAGGGGATAATGCCATGGCACCCCTCAGTGTGGCAGTGTTCAGGCCTAGTGATTGACTACTCTCTGGCAGTGCAAGGAGACAACAAGGGAGTGTGGCTGGATAAGAATGCATGGGATGTGGGCTAAGTGCAGACATCACCCACATGGATAGTATCTCTTTAAAAACATACTGAAACTGGATTATAACTCTATTGGCAAAAAAATAAGATGATACACATTTCAGCCACACAGATCTAGTGGTAATTTCACTAGTGAAGTCATAAGACACTTAGCTGATTACTATCACATTCACAGTAAAAAGATGATTAGCTGTCTCAGTTAGAAATGATGGCAGTGAGACGTCTGCTCATCCTCAAACTTGCTTGTGATGTGATCAGCATAATTAACAGGATAACAAAATACCCCTTTCCTTTTCTCTGAAAAGAAAAGGCAAAAAAATCACAGATCGCCCTGTTGCAGAGATGCTAAGCGGTTTCTCACCTGATCATTACACTTGGCCACTGATTTAGGCTGTGTGTTCTCACCATAAGTGAAACATTAAACATTACTGTGGTTATATACAAAGCCAATCTCATCTTGACAATTCATATGAAGCTGTCTATGAAGGTTTTCCGTCATCCTAGCCAAGGATTATCTAGCGGTAGTAAATCAAACGCAATTGTTCTTGCCAAATATTTTCAAAGAAATGTCATCATTGAAATATGTCACCACCAAAAACAGCTGGTCGTGCAATTATTCTTGAAAACACGTCAGCACTCTTACTTTGCAGTGCTGCACAGTGGTTGAGTTTTACTGATCTGTGTCTCAATAAAAAAAATGGATTTTTGTAAAATCTTACCGTAAAATCCTTTTCTCTTAGCTCATTGACAGACGTAGTCCTCGGTGATACACCACCTTCGGGTTATGTTGCCTCCACAGGAGCAGGACTAGACAGGAAATTAAAAAGCTCTGGCCACACCCCAGGGGCAGTCCCAGAGGGTATATCCTCTCTCTCTCTGCCTCAGCAAATCAGTTATGTGAAAAAGCAGTCTTTAGAGATTTTAACCCAACTCAAAAAAACAGAGGGGCGGGGACTACGTCTGTCAATGAGCTAAGAGAAAAGGATTTTACGGTAAGATTTTACAAAAATCCATTTTTCTCTAGCGCTCATTGACAGACGTAGTCCTCGGTGATACACCTCCTTCGGGACGTCCCAGAGCAGTATCACAACTGAGGGGTGGGAAAATGGAAATCAAATCCCAATCTAGAAGGCCCAACCGGTGCCAACTAGAAGTTTACAATGCTCATCCTTAATGATGAGACTCAACAAAAAAAGAGAAAACTATTTTTTTTTTTTTTTTCAAACAGAAAAAAACCCTCGAGGTAGACCACCGGTCTCCTCAAATTGCGGCCTGCAAAACCTTGCGGCCAAATGAGGCATCCGCCGATGCCGTCACATCAATTTTATAGAATTTTGTAAAGGTATGTACTGACGACCAGGTGGCCGCCTTACATACCTGGACCACTGACGCCTGATGGCGAAAGGCCCAGGAAGTACTGAGCGCTCGAGTGGAGTGCGCCCTAACAGGGAACGGAGGACTCTGACCCTTAATAGAATAAGCCTGTACCACCGTTTGTCTAATCCATTTGGCAATGGTCACGGCAGATGCAGGCAAACCCTTTCTGGGGCCATCCGTGATCACAAAAAGTGAATCCGTCTTACGGAATGATTCCGTAGCTTTCAGGTATACCCTGATTGCCCGAACCACATCTAAGGAATGCAACGCATGTTCCCGATGATGCTTGGGCTGAGGACACAAGGAAGGTAGTACAATATCTTCATTCAGATGAAAATCTGAAACCACCTTGGGAAGAAAAGATGGCTTAGGATGAAGTACTACCTTATCCCTATGAATCACTAGGTATGGGGACTGGCATGATAATGCAGCCAGTTCTGACACCCTGCGAGCAGAAGTAATAGCCACCAAGAAGGCCACTTTCTGGGATAAAGTAAGCAAGGGAATCTCCCTGATGTTTTCAAAAGGAGGTTTCTGTAGAACCGACAAAACCAAATTAAGATCCCAAGGCGGTAAGGGCGCGCGGACTGGAGGAGCCAGGTGCCGCACCCCCTGGATGAAATTCCGCACCAAGGATTTGGTAGCTAAAGGCTTCTGAAAGAAGATTGCTAATGCTGAAACTTGACCCTTGATGGTGCTCAAGGCTAGCTTCTGCTCAACCCCTTGTTGCAAAAAGGCCAATATTCGAGACACCGAATAGGTACGTGGAGGAAATCCTAAAGATTCGCACCACGCAATATAAGTTTTCCATGTGTGATAATAAACTTTGCTGGAAGTCGCTTTCCTTGCTTTAATAAGGGTAGGAATGACTGAAGCTGACAAACCTCTGTCCTTCAGTACTTGGGTCTCAATGGCCAGGCCATTAAACCCAGCGACTGTAAAGCATGATGGTAAATTGGTCCTTGAGACCACAGACACTCCCTGAGACGAAGTTCCCACGGAACGTCTACGACTAACATGTCCAAGTCGGCCAGGCCGGCTTGAGGAGGCCAGCCTAGAATTTCTAGGACCACTGGCGCTGATTGGGTCTGAACCAGGCGTCCCTAGAGGTATCTGGCCCCGACCATCCGAGAAAGTCTGGTCGTTTTCTGTTCCCACACATTTATCAGATACCTGATAGTTATCAGGAAAGGTGATCTTTTCTGGTTGAACCTCAGGGACCGAAGTCACCCGACTAGAGGCTACTTGGCCTATCTGGTCAACCAGATCCGATTCCTGTGAGGCATCGGGACTAATCTTAGGAAAGGGTAAAGGAAAAGATCTATTCAGGGAACGGTAATTACCGCTTCCTGTAGTACTTAAATGTTGGAAGGGAAGAATCGCACCGGTAGTAGTGGTTGATGCTCGATCTAATGTCCTGAATACCGGTGAAAACATCCCCCCACCCTGAAACCGGGTGGGGGCGCACCTTCAGGCTGTGTACTCCTTTGCTTCGGGTTTGGCTGGGTTGGTCCTTTGCTTGTCCGACCAGCCCTTCTAGAACCCTCCTGGAGGAGTCTTGCCTTTCCCGCTAGTACCAGCCGGGCGCCCTTTATGGGCGGTAAAGAAAGGTCCTCGCTTGTTGCGAGGTCCCTTAGCTTTAGCAGCCTGTGGCAAAAAAGTGCTCTTGCCCCCAGTGGCATCCTTAATGATTTCATCTAGGTTGGCCCCAAATAGACGATTCCCCTGAAAGGGGAGATTTGTCAAGGTCTTCTTGGAACCTAGGTCAGCTGACCAGCATTTTAACCACAGCACACGTCTGAGGATCACCGCTGTCTTAGATGCATGCCCTAATAAGGGAGTAGTGTCCAAGGCTGCGTCACAGATAAACTGTAGCCCTTGTATAATCTGTTCCATCAAATCAGATGTCTCCTGGGGAATATCTTTTCCCCTAAGATCTTGGCGTACCATTTTCGCCCATTCCGTAAGTGTCTGGGAAACTAGACCAATAACAATTACTGGTCTAAAAGCTGACCCTATCAGAGAGAAGATGGTGCGGGACTCTGCTTCCATCTTTCGATCCACCGGATCCTTAAAGGACGAAGTGTCCTCCACTGGAATAACCGTGGCTTTATTCAGCCTGGAAATAGGCGGATCCACGACTGGTGGTACCGTCCATTTCTTAATGATGGATTCCTCAAACGGATAGCGTCTAGCAATACGCTTGGAAATAGTAAAGGTACGTTTAGAATGCTCCCATTCTCCTTTAATCTGATTACCGAAACATTTAGGTACAGGAAAAGCCTTCATCGTCTTGATGGGCTTATTAGTACCAAAGGGAATCTCTGTTTCAGTTGCCTCTGCCGGTAAAGCCTCAAGTTTTAAGGTTTCCTGCACTGCCACAACTAGTACATCCACCAATGCTTCTTCCTGAATAATAGCAGGAGAAGAAGCGTCCTCCTCACTGTCTGAGGGGGCTTTACCTGGGATAACAGCCCTTGCAGAGGAACCTGCAACTGCCGTGACCACCTCTGAATCTGAGTCAGAGGTGTCAGATGCTATAGGGGTAGGCGGGGGTCGCTTCCTTGACCCCGTCCCTGACAGGCCGCCTCCACCCGAGCCACCATACACTCCAAAATTGCTGTAAATGACTCTATACTCTGTGCACCGGCGGGTCCCGTGGCCCCCTCGAGGGAAACAGGTGGGGGAATATGTGTGGCAGGGTCCATGATAACTCCAGTTACTTCCTGGAAAATATAATTCAAAAATAAAACTTTTTTTTTTTTTTTTTTTCGACCCCCAGCGCCACAAAAGCCCCTTAGTGTTACCTGCTAGGGATCCCTATCGATCGAGAGAGAGAGAGATAGACCCCCAGGCTCACCACTTGATGCTCAGAGTTTAACTGCAACAGGTTACAGCGCTGTCTTAACAAACAGGAAGTCTTTTGGCTGGCTGCCCAGGAAGAAAGGAGGCGGCTCCGCCCCTCTGTACGCCTTCCGGCGCCTCCCCCAAGCTCCACGAGGTGTTTGGATCACCTCAAACATGGCCGCCCCCATGCTGGAGACATGAGGCTACGCAAAAATGGCGGCTCGTGCGATCCAGCAAAAAAAATGGCGGCGGCCCGTACTGAATAGCGGTGTGCTGCAGGGCACACAACACTCTCACTGCATGGGGATATGGCGTGGTTGGCGGTACCGGCCCTGGCGGACCGCATGGCCGTTCGGGAGGCCTGCTAATAGCTGGAGATCTGATTAGGAAGGCAGTCTACATGTCCGTGGCTTCTGACTGGTAGGTAGCTTATTCTTAACCCATAAGATTCCCAGAATGCCACAGATTACATCTTTAAAACATGTATACAATTAGATTGTTAGCTCCCAAACCAAGCCTCCTGGCTTTTTGCACACATAAAATCACACTCAAAGTAGGAGGATCTGTGTCATGTTGTAGGATAGAAAGGGACTCTATCTTACCATACAGAGAGGGGCCCGCGTTCACCACAAAACCCGTCAGGGGGAAAGGGGGAACATACTACTCACCATACCGGAACCAGGCGGGCACCAACTCCTGACAGTACCCCTCTCCACCGGGGCGGGAGGGCTGTCGACCGATACGGACGCCGTGACTCATGGTCTTTGGCGTTTCAGCGAGACGTTTAACTCGCGTGGACAGTCCTTTAATGGGACTTTGTCGCGGCCGACCCAGCGCGGAGCTATGGCCTGCACGCGCTCGTAGGCTGAACTGGGGTGACCACTGGATCTCAACATCCAGCCCGTCGCCCAGTTCAGCTTTCTTGCTTGAAGATCTCACAGGAACACTGGAGAAAAAAAGCTGTCTAAAAAAATCCTTTAAGAAAAAATTCTTGCCAGGACCTAAGATCCCAGCAAGGTATCTAGGTCCTTACTCCTAACTAGACAGAAAATAACTGATTTGCTGAGGCAGAGAGAGAGAGGATATACCCTCTGGGACTGCCCCTGGGGTGTGGCCAGAGCTTTTTAATTTCCTGTCTAGTCCTGCTCCTGTGGAGGCAACATAACCCGAAGGTGGTGTATCACCGAGGACTACGTCTGTCAATGAGCGCTAGAGAAAGTCCTATTTGTCAGCAGACCCAATGCATTTTCTGGGTGGCTAATTTCCTACCAGTTTAAAGTTATTAGACAGGAAGGTCGGTAAAGTGCGCTTTTTGACTAATCTACCCGGCCTCTAGATAATCTAGAACAGCCTTTCTAGAAAATTTACAAATCCCTATAATCAATTCATCAAAAATATGGAAGAGTAAAATGTAAAAGTGCTCAAAGTGCAATAAACATAAATATCCTAAAAAATCAAAGTGCAATACTGAATAAATACATAAATAAATGCATGTACAATAATAAACTAATACAAACCAGAATTACTTCCTGTGCATAATCCTCTAATAAATACAAATATTATTAAGTGCCAAATATCAAAATTTATAAAGTGCAATGTGATATTAACCAGTAAATAGTGACAATCAATATACTATAAATCAATATTCTTACAAGGATCTCATCCAAAGAAATCCAAGGTGCTCAGTGCTCTGGTAGCATATGTTGCTGACAGTTCCACACAAATCTCAATCACAAATCTTGTGTGGAACTGTCAGCAACATATGCTACCAGAGCACTGAGCACCTTGGATTTCTTTGGATGAGATCCTTGTGGGACTATTGATTTATAGTATATTGATTGTCACTATTTACTGGTTAATATCACATTGCACTTTATACATTTTGATATTTGGCACTTTATAATATTTGTATTTATTAGAGGATTATGCACAGAAGTAATTCTGGTTTGTATTAGTTTACTATTGTACATGCATTTATTTATTTAGTATTGCACTTTGATCTTTTAGGATATTTATGATTATTGCACTTTGAGCACTTATTTATTTAGCAGCGCTGATACATATACAGTACAGACCAAAAGTTTGGACACACCTTCTCATTCAAAGAGTTTTCTTTATTTTCATGACTATGAAAATTGTAGAGTCACACTTCAAGAGATAGTCCCCTGAAATGGTTTTCACTTCACAGGTGTGCCCTGTCAGGTTCAATAAGTGTGATTTCTTGCCTTATAAATGGGGTTGGGACCATCAGTTGTGTTGTGCAGAAGTCAGGTGGATACACAGCTGATCCTCCTACTGAATAGACTGTTAGAATTTGTATTATGGCAAGAAAAAAGCAGCTAAGTACAGGAAAATGAGTGACCATCATTACTTTTAGAAATGAAGGTCAGTCAGTCCAAAAAATGGGAAAACTTTGAAAGTGTCCCCAAGTGCAGTCACAAAAACCATCAAGCGCTACAAAGAAACTGGCTCACATGCGGACCGACCCAGGAAAGGAAGACTAAGAGTCACCTCTGCTGCGGAGGATAAGTTCATCCGAGTCACCAGCCTCAGAAATTGCAGGTTAAACAGCAGCTCAGATTAGAGACCAGGTCAATGGCACACGGAGTTCTAGCAACTGTTAAGAGGAGACTGTGTGAATCAGGCCTTCATGGTAGAATATCTGCTAGGAAACCACTGCTAAAGAAAGGCAACAAGCAGAAGAGACTTGTTTGGGCTAAAGAACACAAGGAATGGACATTAGATCAGTGGAAATCTGTGCTTTGGTCTGATGAGTCCAAATTTGAGATCTTTGGTTCCAACCACCGTGTCTTTGTGCGACGCAGAAAAGGTGAACGGATGGACTCTACATGCCTGGTTCCCACCGTGAAGCATGGAGGAGGTGTGATGGTGTGGGGTGCTTTGCTGGTGACACTGTTGGGTGATTTTTTCAAAATTGAAGGCATACTGAACCAGCATGGCTACCACAGCATCTTGCAGCTATTCCATCTGGTTTGCGTTTAGTTGGACCATCATTTTTTTTTTTTTCAACAGGACAATGACCCCAAACACACCTCCAGGCTGTGTAAGGGCTATTTGACCAAGAAGGAGAGTGATGGGGTGCTGCGCCAGATGACCTGGCCTCCACAGTCACCGGACCTCAACCCAATCGAGATGGTTTGGGGTGAGCTGGATCGCAGAGTGAAGGCAAAAGGGCCAACAAGTGCTAAGCATCTCTGGGAACTCCTTCAAGACTGTTGGAAGACCATTTCAGGTGACTACCTCTTGAAGCTCATCAAGAGAATGCCAAGAGTGTGCAAAGCAGTAATCAAAGCAAAAGGTGGCTACTTTGAAGAACCTAGAATATGACATCTTTTCAGTTGTTTCACACTTTTTTGTTATGTATATAATTCCACAAGTGCTAATTCATAGTTTTGATGCCTTTAGTGTGAATCTACAATTTTCATAATCATGAAAATAAAGAAAACTCTTTGAATGAGAAGGTGTGTCCAAACTTTTGGTCTGTACTATACACACATATCTTTAAAAGGAACCCCCTTTTTTCTCAGCAGCAGCTTGCTTTGACATATATAGTGTGCAATAATTATCCTGAGCGCAGGTACCTATACTCACTCTAAAATGTAAAAGTATCAACATCACGCTCAAAAAAAAAAAGACGCCTACAAAAATAGTGCTCTCGCAATACTTTCTTTTTTAATGTCAAAGAATTACCTCCTCTTTAAAAAAAAACTCAGTAACCAATTGGATGCATGCTAAAACTTTTTCAAGAATAATCAAAGTCTAGGGGTTATTGATTTACTGTTACATGATATCATTGCCTAACTCTGAGCCAAAAGCAAGCTGCTGGAAAAACCCTGGAGTTTGTTGTGGAAAAAACTGGCAAGCAGCAGCTTCATTTCCAAAAGAACAGTACTATACATCAGAGACCAAGTAGAAGGTTCTGAGTAAGCAGTTTTTGGAAGTCAAGTCAAGAAATGTTTTTGCTGAGGCACATTGCTTAAAAGAGGGTTTCCATTGCGTGCGCAGGACATTTGCATGTTAACTACTTGTTAAACCCAAATAATTAAACAATTATCTGCGAGACAGGCCCCAAACATATGAAAATATAATCAAGTCAAAGCCTTGAGTTATCAAGTAGATGTCAAAATACTTGCAAAGATCCTCTCTATCCGCTTGAACCGGGTTATCCTGTCCCTGATTCATGCGGATCAGAGAGGTTTCATGCCTGGCAAGAACACATCCTTCAATCTTCGCAGGCTGTTCCTAAACATACAGGCTCGGCACGAGAACTCGGGACACAGGGTGGTGGTGACACTGGACACGGCCAAAGCTTTTGACTCTGTGGAGTGGAGCTTTCTCTGGGAGTGCTTGGAGAGGTTTGGGTTTGGACCACGATTTATTAAGTGGGTTCGCTTATTGTATAGTGCTCCGGTTGCCAAAATCCTGGCGAATGGCAGGACCTCCGAACCGTTGCCACTGACCAGGGGGACGAGGCAGGGGTGTCCACTTTCCCCCTTATTATACGCCTTGGCGGCCGAACCACTGGCCATCGCTATCCGGAATCACCCTGGCATTAGTGGATTGAGAGTGGGCCCTCTGACCGAAAAACTTAGTATGTATGCGGACGACACGCTGCTGTATCTGGCGGACTCGGACGCCTCCCTCACTACGGCTCTGTCCCTGATAGAGCGTTTTGGCACGTATTCCGGTCTTCAAATGAATTGGGACAAGTCCCAAGTTCTACCTCTGGACCGGTCCCCCCCCCCCCTCAGCTGCCCTCGCCCCTGCCCCTACAGTGGGTGACACGGATAAAATATCTGGGGGTCTTGGTCACATCAAGCCCCCGATATTACATCCAAAGCCTTGAGTTATACTGCTGCATACAGGACTGGAGACTGGCAAACAAAAACCTACTACCAGCAAACCTAGTTTTGTAGCACTATAATAAACAGTTCTATTAAGAGGCTCAGAAGTCCTTTCGCTAGTTGGACATCCAAAGCAGTCCAACTGAGGAGTCGGCAACATGGCAAGCAAACAATCACTAGTAGGCCCAAGAAAAAAAATCAGAAAAACTGGGTGTTGCCTGCAGCTCCAAAGAGCCACTGGAGGGAACTCATGCCCCAAACTGGCATCAGATGAGGCTGAAATAGCCAACTGTTAGATGAGAAGGCGACAGCCTTGTTAATCTGGGATACAGTTGCTTGATTTTGAAAAGAAACACTTGCAGACATAGTAGAGAGTTTGCCTTGATAGGAGAGGGTGGAACCTAATCCTTAAAACCATAAGCTGGATCATGGTCTTAGTTAGCCACCTAAAAATGGTGCCATGAGAAGCCAGCACACCCTTATGGAATCCATTTGTGATAAAAAATGGAAATAGGTCTACCTAAAGAAGCAGTGGATGAGAGCAAGGTATTAATCTAGACCCAGCTGCAGGGAGAAGAGGATTCATCCCACAGAGAAACAGGTGTGAGACTTCAGGTAGAAAACAGTGAGACAAGTATGCTGTTCACATCTGATGATGGAGGTTGCTCCAAGTCCTAGCTTTTAACATTATAGGAATCACAGATATATCTCTGCCTCTAAGAATCTGCAAGGAGGACAGGAAGCAAAATTGTTTGTAGCCTTGCCTTGGGTTGCCATCTCCTGCATCCCAGCCTTTAAAATGCATATTGTCCCCCACTCTGAAAAATATAGGTGCACCTTCACACAGAGAACGACTTTTCTGAGGATCTGGCAGACTTAAGAGTGCCATATCTTGCAGGTGGAGAGGGAACCAAACTTGGGGGTCTTGATGTGGAGTTTGAGGTGGAGAAACAAAAAGGGATGGTTTTGAGAAAACTTTGTACTCGGTTCTTTAGGTTTCTTTCTTCTACTGATGAAGATGTGTTCTTCTGCCAGCAGTAGCATCCTTAATATTATTACGAGGAACCTTATGAAATCCCTTGAAGGCCATGTTGATCAAACACTACATGAACAAAGATTTTGCAGTCCAGCACTTTAGTAGACTAACTCCTTTGGGAAAAGCTCAGAGTCAAGGACAGGAGCATCTCAGAATGCTGCAACTGACAGCTCAGAATCCACAAGGGTCAGCAGGAAATCAAATAAAGAATCTGCATGAAAGGGCATGGGAGCGCACCTATAGCTCTGCGATCAAAGTGAGCAAATAACTGGGTAATTTGAGCCATAAGGCATGACCATGGTAAATACCGTTAGCAGGCATGCTGCAAGCAGCTCCAGAGCAGTTAGTAGAAAATAGGATGGGAGTATCATTGCCCCCCCCCCCAACCTCGTCGCTATGCGGCAGTAAGGCATTGTATGGCTGCAGGTAAGAGGCAAGGCCTCAGGTACTGCTGAAACACAGACAGCTGGTAGAAGGTGAAGGTCAGAGCACACTTGTGGCCTCTGTGATTAAAGTCACTAGCGACCAAAGACGGGCAGCAAGAACAGATTAAAGAAGAAAGTTTCACATGATCTTTGCAAGCAGGAGCAGCAGCAACAGCAGCAGCAGCGAGATGCTTTGATACTGTATGGAAATTAAGAGTATGCAGCGAGTCTGTGTGATACTCCACCCAATGAATGACATCAGCCCTCAGTCCCACAGCGTTAACACCTTCTGTGGCAAAACAAGCCAGAATGGGGAATAAAGGTAAGAAGCATTCTATGTAAATGAGGTAACTCTTGATGTTCAGCCCAAATGGCCCACTCACTAAGTCTCCAGACAGGACAGGGGCACAGGCAATGACTGCAACTAACACTAGAAAGTCCCAGTACAGGCTACCCCTGCTATGTCCAGTTCAGCAGGTTCTGGTCACAGTACTCAAAAAGCCAGACTAGGGGTGACTGAGCTGGATAGCTGCAACAGAAAAGACAAAGCTCCAGCAGCAATGCAGGGAATGTCTTGACTGAAGGAAAAAAAAAAAAAAAAACAGGAAAAAAAAAAAGGGCTGGCAAAAAAGGTTAGAGCAGAGCTGAAGAAAAAAACATACATCCTCCTAGGAAATTAGTAACTAGTAGGCTGGCCTACAGCTTTTTTTTCCTTTGCCAGGTTCCAATCCTCCGCTAGGCAGCACTACTGAAGGTTAAAGATTTTCTGGGGGAGATTTTCAAAAACTGGTGCACAACAAATCTTGGGCAGCTGTACATGGTAACCCAAACAGCTTCTAACTTCAAAGAACAAGAACTCACTGCTCAAGGTGGTGTAATTGCCTGATGACATACACCGGTGCATGCCCCGGCTCGCCTCCGTGGAAACTTGATAAGAGAAAAAGGAATTGGCAACACTCCAGGTGAAGTCAAAATCCAGTTTATTAGCTGGACATCCAAATATGACCATCGTGACAAGGTAGACGCATTTCACACACTAACTGTGTGATTAAGCACACAGTTAGTGTGTGAAACGCATCTACCTTGTCACGATTGTCATATTTGGATGTCCAGCTAATAAACTGGATTTTGACTTCACCTGGAGTGCTGCCAATTCCTTTTTCTCTTATCAAGCTTCTAACTTCAGCTTGTTAAATTAAGCTTTGCCTATAAAACCTGGAAGCTGATTGGTTTTTATGCAGGGCTGCACCAGATTCTGTGTGTACCAGTTTTAGTAAATCTCCCCCCATGTCACTCCATGGACGAAAAAGAAAATTAAGAGTTTCTGAAATATAACTAAATTTCCTTGACAAAGGTTTGCCCTTCGTATCCTTGACATTCTTTTTTTCTGGAAGAAGTCAACGCTTCAAAACTATTATGTGGCCATGATGGCTGAATAAATAAATAAAAAATAAACACCACAAGTGGTCTGTATGCTACGCTCACCGTTAATGAGGTATGGATGATTGCAGCACTTCCGGAGCTCCATCATGGTGTTAATTAGATTGGGCATGTTATGCTGGTTGGCCCCTTTGGCCAGGAATGTGAAGTTCTTCTCCAGAATTGCTCGGTAATATTTCTTCTGAATATTGGTCAGTTCCACCTCAATGATGGTTTCTTGTTTAGGTGCCAGGTTCTTTTCCACATCATCCTTTAACCTTCTCAACATCATCGGCTTTAGAATCGACTGCAGCTTCTTTACCTGATGAGATATGGTAAAATTAACCACTATAATAGTAAAAGACATTCCTAATAAAAAGTGTCTTTAGGCAGACCCGCAGTCTAATAATAGCCTGCTCAAAAGTTAAAAGTGTAACCTAAATTGCTAGGTCAGAGAACTTCATTTAAAAGGCTGACATCACTTCTACTAAGCACCAACAACCAACATCGGGTATCTTGGTGCTGGCTGCAACAGAGGAATGAGATACATAGCAATCATTGGAGAATAGAGCATCAGTAAGTTAAGGGGAAAGAAGGGGGCTGGAGAATGATGTGTTTTTTCAAAAGAAAATGTCCTCTCTCCTTAACCACTTAAGCCCCGGAAGATTTTACCCCCTTCCTGACCAGGCCCTATTTTGCGATTCGGCACTGCGTGATTTTAACGGATAATTGCGCGGTCGTGCCTGTATCCAAATGAAATTGACGTCCTTTTTTCCCCCACAAACAGAGCTTTCTTTTGGTGGTATTTGATCACCTGTGCGATTTTTACTTTTTGCGCTATAAACAAAGAAACCGCGACAATTTTGAAAAAATAACAATATTTTTCACATTTTTTTTATATGAAATTCCCCCCAAAAAAATGTAAAAATCAAATTTTTTTAACGTTTTAGCCCAATTTGTTTTCTGCTACATATGTTTGGTTAAAAAAAAAAACCAAAAATCGCAATAAGCGCATTTTGATTGGTTTGCGCAAAAGTTATTGCGTTTACTAAGATAAAGATTTCTGTCATTTTTTATGTTTTTTTTTTTTTTTAACGAGTAATGGTGGCGATCTGCGATTTTTTTTGCGGGACTGCGACATTGCGGCGGACAAATCTGACCCTTGACTGACATTTTTGACACTTTTGGGGGTACCAGTGACATTACTGCAGTAATCAGTGCTATACATATGCACTGTTACTGTAAAAATGACACTGGCAGGGAAGGGGTTAACTTTATTGGTGATGCAGGGGTTAAGTGTGTCCCTAGAGGCGTGCTTCTAACTGTAAAGGGGTGTGGCTAGTGATGTCTGATCTCTGCAGTTAGATCAGGGAGAAATACAGGCAGCTTTGTTTACATCAGCCGCCTGCCTTTCTCACTCCCCACGGGGAGATCGCAAGTGACCGGCGGACATCGGGTCCGCCGGTCACACGCACGGACTTGTTAGGGAACGAGCGGGGGCGGGAGCGCGCCTCTGGCGGCGCGCGCTCGCCCCCTAGAGGCTCTCAGGCTAGCGACGTAGTCACTTTGCCTGTACAGGGCTGACCGCCGCAGTAAATAGTCGTGCGGCGGTCGGCAAGTGGTTAAATTGGAAAAAAATGTCTCAAGGGTACTTCCAGAAGTAAACAAAAATAGAGAAGTGTCTCAAAAAAAGAAGCACAGAGTCGGGTAGGAACCACATTTACATATTCCACCGAGATAGGTGGGGGCCAGTGTACCTAAAACAACCATATGAAAAAAGAGGCAAGAGCACCCCAGAAAAAAGAAGGTACCAAACGCAGCCTCCAGTGGTATCAAAACAGAATACTTTAGGACATCAAAAAATAGAAAATAGACATACTGAATGCAATCAAAACCTGGTGGGTTGAAGTTTTGATAGCATTCAGCAATTTCTAGTTTTAGTATTAATCGGTTTTCACACCACTTGAAGCTGTATTTGGCCCCTTTTTTTCTGGGGGTGGCTCTTCCCTCTCTTTTTATATACTTCCAGAACTGCTCTGGTGATCAAACGCCAAAGCACTAGGTGAGCAGTATAAGCTGAAGTGGACAAGGGAACTGACATACAGGCATACCCAGCCAATCACCATCTCTTCCTAAACACTGATGCTCTAATTCAGTTGAGATCATATAACCAATACATCCAGATTTGGTAATGTAACCAGCACCAGAGGGATCCCAAAGAAGTGGTTTGTTCAGAAGTGTTGAAGACTCTTACCATTAAGAAGTTTAGGTTGGAGGATGTTTTCAGACTACAGGTCCACTTTAAAAAGGAGGAATATGGAGCATCTAGCACTCAAGATAATTCTATCGTTTGATAATCAACATAAAGGATACAAAAGAAAAGTGTACTGAGAAGCAAAAGAGTTCTAATATGAAGTAGCAGAACATACAGCCCATTCTGTACGCTTATTACCCTAAGTTAAAATATTATAGCTACTATTTCCCATTAGAACCTCAGTTACACTAAAATCCCCATGAACAAAGATCTTTGCTTTATTTATAATTAAATAAAAACTGTCCCGCAAGCTTACGCACGTTGAGAATTGTTCTTGGTCCTAATCAATGTTTAATCTAGAGCAATAGGCAATTTACACTATTAAAGTATGAGAAAATGATAACTACAAAATATGTGCATCCATTTGCTGGACCCCCAACTGTTTTAATTAACTTGTAAAATTGTAAACTGTTCAGCTTATGAAGTAGTGATTAGTGTTAAAAGACTTCTCAGCACTGCAATAGAAAGGTTTTACTGTAATTGTAGAAATAGGAGGAACAAGGGCACAATAAAACAAAATCGCACATAACTACTTAAGCCTTCTCAAATTGAACTAGAATACCAATAAGGGACTTGCTGCAAAATGCACTTATACAGACTAATCGCCTGTAAGAGATGTCGCAGTACTGCCCAAACATCCGTCACGCTGTCAGCGACCCACATGCTTCTGAAGATTTCCTACTTAAAGTGTATGTAAATCGTAAGAATGGACCTGCTTTATTGGCTCCCTTTTGGCTTGTTTAAAATAAAATTGAAAGTGTGTTGGTATATTAACCCCTGGGTGCCAGTTCGTGCCAGCTCTTTAAGGGGTTTTAGATGCCAGGAGGCGGTGTTTATGATCATGTGACTGCCATGATTGGATGTCACAGCGCTCACATGATCGCAATCACAAGAAGGAATGGGCTCGGGTATGTTAGGGATCCCAACTGCCCGATCCCGCCAGGAAGCAGACATTGCACATGGCTAATCACAGGCAGTGAGACATTTCCCGATGCAAAACTGCACAGATCGGGAAATGTCTCACTGCCTGTGATTAGCGGTGGGCAGTGTCGACTTCCTGGTGGGATCAGGCAGGTGGGATCCTGAACACGCCCACAAGTAGCAATCGGGAGCTTTCCATTAGCCGCCGGCAACTGGGCCGGGAGGTCGCAGGGTGCGTGCTCTCAGCACAGGTGTGTTTACATTTTGGTACTCTGTGTGGTGTATCATCCATGGGGGCAATATATGAGGTGTACGCCTAGCTCGAGGGGGTGGGGCTCACTATGCTCTGACACCCAATGGACCCATGGAAGGGAATTTTAACTTCAAACAATGACAGCCGTGCACCCTTAACATGTCTAGGCGCTGCAGCTTTGCCTGTCATTACCTGCTGTGTCCCTGCTGCCAGTTGCTGTTTGGGATCTGCAGGCAGCTGTCACTACATCAGGTATCATCAGCCACGCTCATACAAATTCCCAGAACTATAGCACAGCATTAGTCATGTGGGGACACAAGCAGGCAATCAGCGGCAAAAATGATAGCTAAATGATCCTAAAGGGAGCATCGGTACCACAACAAGCCTACATGGATTAGTCAAGAGACTGGGGATCGTCTTCACAGTGGGCGGTAAGTTTTGCACAAGTGTATCATCAAGCAAAACTCCTGAATGAAAAAAGTAGAACCCTTATGGGTTAACTTAAAAGCTATGATGGGAACACTGCAGTTGTCCTCCAAATGGTGACTAAAGGCATTAGTTTGTACATCCAATTTATAGGTTCACAATCTGCTGCACCATCTCGCTCCCTTTATGTCTGTCTGCAAGCTTTGCTGTACTACTGCTTCAACTAAGTGCTGCCGAGTGACTGGCCTTAGTATAAAGAATGTGACTCCTGGCTAACTGACTTTGATTGACAGCCTCGTGAGCAAATGGCTCCGAGGTTGTGTCTCAGTCAATCAGGAGGGAGCGTCCCAGACGGCCGAGGGACTCATGGACATCACTGGACAGAGTGGGGGCTCAGGTAAGTATTAGGGGGTGCTGGGGAGGCTACTACACCCAGAAAGCTTTTTGTCCTAATGCAAAGAATGCACTACTAAGATAAAAAACCTTCTGACTTTACAACTCCTTTAACATGCCTCTTTAAGCCCCCTCCCACAGTTAAAGCGGAGTTCCACTCATTTTTGTGTTCATTAAAAGTCAGCAGCTACAAAAAGTGTAGCTGCTGACTTTTAATAAGCACACACTCCCCTATCCCACGGGCCAGCGATGCGGCTGCCCGAAGCCTCACTTCTCTCCCTCGCCTCCTCGCCACACTGGCATTGCAAGTGTGGGCACCCTGCTGTGACAGCTTGTGGCTTCACAGCCTGATGCACGCTGCACATTCGTGAGCCTCGCAGCGCCTCCCTATTGGTTCACATTGCTGTGACGGTCCCAAGGAGGGAGGGGGCAGCTTGAGCGGAAGTGGGAGCAGGTACTTGTCAAAACTAGGTACCTATCCACCCCGCCAAATGTGATTAAAGCGGAACTTCCTCTGTTGGGTGGAGCTCTGCTTTAAAGTAGAACTAGAGGTAAAGCTTTTTTTCTCCCCACTTTGAATAGAGTAAGGGAAGATTATAACTCCTGTTGATTCAGTTTTTCCATATGTGCCTTATTGGGGAGATTTACCTTCACTTTCTGTCCCATAGCCAAACAGGCCAAGTGAGAGAAAATCCCTGCAAATTAAGGGAATTTCTTGGGGACCCCCAAGGCCACCATAACTAGAGCTCCCATTGGAAGATTTCCCCTCTATTACTTTTCTGGGGAAAACCCAAAATTTGGGATTTTTCTTTTAATTTCACTGCTAATGGTGAACAGAACAGAGAGGGGGAATCTCCTTAACCACTTAAGCCCCGGAAGATTTTACCCCCATTCCGACCAGGGGGTATTTTGCGATTCGGCACTGCGTGAATTTAACGCACAATTGCGCGGTCGTGCGACGCTGTACCTAAACGAATTTGACGTCCTTTTTTTCCCACAAACAGAGCTTTCTTTTGGTGGTATTTGATCACCTGTGCGATTTTTTGATCACGCGCTATAAACAAAAAAAAGAGCGTCAATTTTGCAAAAATAGCAATATTTTTCACATTTTTTTATATGAAATTCCCCCAAAAAAAATGTAAAAATCAAAATTTTTAAAAATTTTCGGCCAATTTGTTTTATGCTACCTATGTTTGGTAAAAAAAATCGCAAAAAGCGTATTTTGATTGGTTTGCGCAAAAGTTATCGCGTTTACTAACAAAGGGAAAGATTTTTGTCATTTTTGTTGTTTTTTTTTTTAACGCGTAATGGCGGCGATCTGCGATTTTTTTTGCGGTACTGCGACATTGCGGCGGACAGATCGGACCCTTGACTGACATTTTTGACACTTTTGGGGTTACCAGTGACATTTCTACAGTAATCAGTGCTATACATATGCACTGTTACTGTAAAAATACACTGGTAGTGAAGCGGTTAACATTATTTGGAAGGGAGGGGCTGTGTGTGTCCCTAGGGGCGTGGTTTCTACTGTGATTGGCTGTGGCTCTAGCTGTAAGGACACTGATCAACGGATCTACATACCAGATCCGTTTTATCAGTGTCTTTGCAGCGAGGAGAATGACAGGCAGTTTGTTTACACAAGCTGCCTGACATTCTCCCTCTCCCCCGCCGATCGCCGAGTGGCCGGCGGACATCGGGTCCGCTGGTCACACGCGCGGGGGGGTCCGTGACCACGCGGGAGCGGGAGCGCGCCTCCGGGGGCGCGCGCTTGCTCCCTAGACCCTCACAAGCAAGCAACGTAGCCCTACGTTAGTTTGCCTGTGAGGGGCTGACCGCCGACGTAGATAGTCGTGCGGCGGTCGGCAAGTGGTTAACAGGGGCAAAGACAGCAATACAAAACTGACAGGGGCTCTAATCCCTCCTCACTCTGCCCAAAACTAAAAAAAAAAAAAAATATGTTTTGCCTTTAGTTATACTTTAATAAAATTTAGCCACATCCACTTGTGCATGCAGTTGCAAAAAATTAGTGCAGGGTTCCAGGGGTTACAGCAGGGAGTGAGGAGGCAATACAACACCTCCTCGCCACCAGTCAAATGCTCTCTGAATGCAGATCGCTCATTTAAGGCCTATTCACACTAGATGTGGTGCAAACTCACAGCGAATTTGCCGCAAATTCACACCGCATCAAAACCACAACCTGTTCATGCTAACTGATTGCAGAGTGTATGTTAATGACACCCGCAATCAGTTTGCAAAACACAGCGCGATTTGCAGAATCAGATCGCATGGGTGTGAACATCCATGCGATCAAATTCTGGTGCGGACAAAAAAAAGTTTGGTCTGAATGCGATGCAAATTCAGCCATACAGTTGGTATGGTTGAATTTGCATCGCACAGACTTTGCATGTAATCTGCACGGCAATGTTAGCATGAACCTGCCCTTAAAGTTGCAATAATTAGGTGAAGTGAAAAGGTACTTTGGTGAAGGGGTCTCCTGTGGCAGACATGTCACGTTGACAATTCTCTCCTGTGGCAGAATCGCCAACGTGGCATTAACCTATATCCAACCAGCTGAGGAAAGTTTAGCCTGAAAACTCTGTGCAAAGTCAAGATGAATATTCTGCTTTCACTGTTCAATAAAGAACAAACTCCCTTTTCTTGTTGTTACACTACAATCTTACACAGAGAGAACTCCTTACCTGTTCTTCCGTTTTAAGGTCTCCAAACTCCTCCAGAAAAGTGCTTTCCGAAGGAAACTGATTTGGTTCTAAGAAGTTGAGCAGGCTGTACAACTCCTCCACTGAGTTCTGTAGAGGTGTTCCAGTAAGAAGTACCTTGTGTTCCTAAAGTCAGGAAAAGGAAGAAAACAAATGCCCTTACTGCAACAAGAATACAACTTGAGAAAGAATGTCAAATCAACTATCAAATTATAATGATAAAAGTGACAGTGTCCCTTTAACCGGTTGCCGACCGCCGCACGACTATATACTGCGGCGGTCAGCCCCGGCCAGGCAGAGTGACGTATCGATACGTCACTCGCCTGTCACTGACTTGCGAGCCTATTGCGGGCGGGCGCGCGCCCGCCGCGGCTCGTTCACAGACAAGTCAGTGCGTGTGACCGGCGGACTCGATGTCCGCCAGTCACACTACGATCGCTCCTGTGAAGGGAGAAAGACAGAGCGGCTTGTGTAAACAAGCTGCCTGTCAGTTCTCCCTGTGTAAAAGTGAAGATCTGACCGTTCTACTATGTAGAACTGTTGATCTTTGCTTTTACACCAATAGAAATGTCCCTGCACAGTTAGAATCACGCCCCTAGGACACACTTAACCCCTCCCTGTCCAATAAAGTTAACCCCTTCCCTGCCAGTGTCATTTTTGCAGTAACAGTGCATATGTATAGCACTGATTACTGCAGTAATGTCACTGGTACCCCCAAAAGTGTCAAAAATGTCAGTCAAGGGTCCGATCTGTCCGCCGCAATGTCGCAGTACCGAAAAAAAAAATCGCAGATCGCCGCCATTACGCGTTAGAAAAAAAAAACACCAAAAATGACAAAAATCTTTCCCTTTGTTAGTAAACGCGATAACTTTTGCGCAAACCAATCAAAATACGCTTTTTGCGATTTTTTTTTACCAAACATAGGTAGCATAAAACAAATTGGCCGAAAAATGTTAAAAAATTTAGATTTTTACATTTTTTTTTGGGGAATTTCATATAAAAAATGTGAAAAATATTGTTATTTTTGCAAAATTTACGCTCTTTTTTTGTTTATAGCGCGTGATCAAAAAATCGCACAGGTGATCAAATACCACCAAAAGAAAGCTCTGTTTGTGGGAAAAAAAAGGACGTCAAATTCGTTTAGGTACAGCGTCGCACGACCGCGCAATTGTCCGTTAAAGTCACGCAGTAAAAAATCGCAAAAAAAACCCTGGTCCTTTAGCAGCCAAATCCTCCGGGGCTTAAGTGGTTAACCACTTAAGGACCGGAAGGTTTTACCCCCATATTGACCAGGCCACTTTTTGCAATACGGCACTGCGTTACTTTAACTGACAAACTGATGTCCTGTTTTTCCCACAAATAGAGCTTTCTTTTGGTGGTATTTGATGCGATTTAGATTTTTTGTGCTATAAGCAAAAAGACCAACAATTCTCAAAAAAAAAACAACAATTTTTTACTTTATGCTTTAAAACATTCCCAATAAAAAAATGTAAAAAAATCAAATCTTTTCATCAATTTAGGCCAATATGTATTCTGCCACATATTTTTGATAAAAAAAAAAAAAAAAAATCACAATAAGTGTATAGTGATTAGTTAGCGCAAAAGTTATCGCCTATTCCATCTAGAGCATAGATTTGTCATTTTTATTTATTTTTTTTACTAGTAGTGGCGGCAAACTGCGATTTTTAGCGGGACTGCGACATTGCAGCGGACAGATCGGACACCGGACACTTTTGAGGGGACCAGTGAAATTACTACAGTAATCAGTGCTAAAAATATGCACTGTTACTGTACTAATGACACTGGCAAGGAAGAGGTTAATGCCAGGGGTGATCAAAGGGTTAAGTGTGCTCCTAGGCCTAGGGAGTGCTTTCTGTGTGGGGGATGTACTTAAAAGATGAACAGAGATACCTCGGTTTCTAAATAGGAGGAACACAGGATCCCGGTGTTCATCTGTGACAAAACGGCGGTCTGCATTGTTTACATAGGCAGACCGCCGTTCTGTCTCCGCCGTTCGTGGGTGGCCCGCTGATTAGCCCCTCCCCCTCTGGCCAATCGGCGCATGTGCGCGCCCCCCCCATATATTATTGCATAAAGTGACATACAGGTATGTCGCTTAGTGTAATAGAGCCGACCTGCCGCCGGCAGCTGGACGGCAAGTGGTTAAATATTGGTTTCCAAATGAAAAATAACAGAAAATGCTATAATTGTATTTCTCGTGACCTTTCTTACAAAATACAGAAAATGATGGAACTTGTGATAGGTCTGTGACCAGAGAACCAATTGCAGGCGAAATTGCAGTGTTAGCAACTGTACTGTGCCTACCAACACAGGTCTCAACCGCAGATCAGATTGAGTGAATGCGAGTAGAGAACGGGCAACTGAGTGAATCTTTGCAAGACTGAGGTTTGTAAATGGGAAATCCCCTCTTGACATGCACACCCAGCAATGCCCAATCCCCTGCATGATTTACGTTATTTTCTAGCCGCACTTTAATACGTATAATCAGTGTTATGGCACATGGTATAAAAAGGCCCCCTCCTTTCTCTCCCACCCATGCTGCCATCACTCACCAGCGCCATAAGTTTCAGTCCTTCGAGGAGCTTGCAGTTCCTGTTCTTCAGCCGATGGGCCTCGTCAATGATAACACAGCTCCACCTGATTTTCTTTAGCTCTGGACAGTCAGTCAAAATCATTTCAAAAGTTGTGATGACCACATGGAACTTGAAGACTCCTGGAACTGGCAATCCCTTTAAATGGGTGAAAACTGTACAGTTAGTTAAAATAAAAAAAAACACGATATGCAAAGCTACATATCAAAAATGTGCTTGAACTTACCTACTTTATATTTAAAAGATAAGTTCACTTGCAACTCAATATTCAGTTTTATGTGGGGTTGTAGGGCTTTGATAACTGGCTAAGTTGCTTAAAGCCGAGCTCCAACAAGAAGGGGAAGCTTCACTTGTCTGTCCCCCCTCCGCTTCCACATTTGGCATCTTTTGGGGGGAGGGGGTTTACTCAGTTCACCACAGAAGTTCGGCCCCTCCTCCTTCCCCCGCAGCCGGCCCATTCAAAAAGCACTGTGCACTTCATGTATGCGCAGTAGGGAGCCAACTGTGAAGCTGTAAGGCTTCACTACTGGTTTCCCTTAGTTGAGATGGCGGCGCCAGCATCCAATGAAAAAATCTGCTCGGGTGAGGACAGCGATGGATTCCTGGACAGGTAAGTGCCCAAATTTTAAAAGTCAGCAGCTACAGTATTTGTAGCAGTATAAATCAAATAATATCTGCGCTTGAACAAAAAATTAGAAGAAACGTAAGCAGGCAACACCGATAGATTTATTACAAATTAGAACATACAAAATATATAAAAAAGTGCAGCTCTAAAAATACATGAAAATAAATTCCTAAAAGTCCAAGTCTATGTTCATAGCGTAGAAACTTCACACCAGTTTCCAAAACACACTAGTTTAGTCATACACCTCTGATCAGAGGACGGGTCTTGGACGCATAACGCAAGCAGGCTGTATGCCGCGGCCATCTTAGGAATTTGTTTACTGTGCTTTTTTTAATCGTATTGCTTGTGAGTTTAATTCTTACTAATAGAGTGTACAGTGGGTACGGAAAGTATTCAGACCCCCTTAAATTTTTCACTCTTTGTTATATTGCAGCCATTTGCTAAAATCATTTAAGTTCATTCTTCTTCCTCATGAATGTACACATAGCACCCCATACTGACAGAAAAACACAGAATTGTTGACATTGTTGCAGATTTATTAAAAAAGAAAAACTGAAATATCACATGGTCCTAAGTATTCAGACCCTTTGCTGTGACACTCATATATTTAACTCAGGTGCTTTCCATTTCTTCTGATCATCCTTGAGATGGTTCTACACCTTCATTTGAGTCCAGCTGTGTTTGATTATACTGATTGGACTTGATTAGGAAAGCCACAAACCTGGCTATATAAGACCTTCCAGATCACAATGCATGTCAGAGCAAATGAGAATCATGAGGTCAAAAGGAACTGCCTGAAGAGCTCAGAGACAGAATTGTGGCAAGGCACAGATCTGGCCAAGGTTACAAAAAGATTTCTGCTGCACTTAAGGTTCCTAAGAGTACAGTGGCCTCCATAATCCTCAAATGGAAGACGTTTGGGACGACCAGAACCCTTCCTAGAGCTGGCCGTCCGGCCAAACTGAGCTATCGGGGGAGAAGAGCCTTGGTGAGAGAGGTAAAGAAGAACCCAAAGATCACTGTGGCTGAGCTCCAGAGATGCAGTCAGGAGATGGGAGAAAGTTGTAGAAAGTCAACCATCACTGCAGCCCTCCACCAGTCGGGCTTTATGGCAGAGTGGCCCTGAATGTGCTATGTGTACATTCATGAGGAAGAAGAATGAACTTAAATGATTTTAGCAAATGGCTGCAATATAACAAAGAGTGAAAAATTTAAGGGGGTCTGAATACTTTCCGTACCCACTGTATATGTGTTATCCCATCACCTAGTACCTAGTGTCAATGGCCATCATCCCGGTAAGTAGAGAGAAGGAGGGAACCCCCGATTGTTTGGGACTATAAATGCCACTTGACACTGAAGAACACGACTAAGGAGTAAAATATATCAAAACTTTACTTTATACAAAGAAAAACAGATTGTATATACAACCAATACACAAATGGTAGACGAAATAAGCTAAAAATTGCATGCAAGGACAGATCACCCTCAATATGGAAGACTCCCAGGTACAAATAGTGAGGAGAACCAGAAAAGACCCTACGCGTTTCGGGTGAATACCCTTCTTCAGAGCTCAGCCAGAGTTCAGAACACAAGATGTGCCTACACGAGTAAAAATTCTTTGATATATAAAGGAAATATGTATATAGAGAGAATACCTTTCTGTTTAAGATGTCATAGTAGTAAGTACCTACCATTGGGGTCTTCATATAGATGGGGATGAGCTGTCATTTAAAAATGGTAAGTATACCAATAGGGGGGAATGCCTGATTTCCAATATGCACGTAGTTTAATGGGTAAGTATACTGAGAAAGATCAAGGACAGCTGCAGTGCCGTGAGACAATGGGCGCCAAAATGATCCACAGATGATCCAATAGAGACAACCCCAGTGGAGTCCTTAAAGGGGTGTATAGAGGAGTATTGTAAACCTGAGGTAGAATAAGGTACAAAGGAAGCAACACTTTGGTAATGAGACAAACAATTAGCCTGAAGAAGGGTATTCACCCGAAAACGCGTAGGGTCTTTTCCGGTTCTCCTCACCATTTGTACCTGGGAGTCTTCCATATTGAGGCATGCAATTTTTAGCTTCTTCCGTATACCATTCGTGTATTGGTTGTATATACAATCTGTTTTTCTTTGTATAAAATAAAGTTTTAATATATTTTACTCCTTAGTCGTGTTCGGCATTTATATTCCCAAACAATCGGGGGTTCCCTCCTTCTCTCTACTAATAGTAGGTTTCTCTCTACTAAGAGTGGTTTTAAGATTGTTGAATATATTGCACTATGGTGGAGGTCATGTCTGAGGGTTCTGTTGCCATTATTGGAGTTGCTGGTCTCTTTGAAAGGAGTCTATTAGTCTCCCGCACTTAAGTCGTCTTTGTATAGATGGATGCTATCTGGGAAACAGCTGAAGCCTGAAAGCTCATCTGGGTATTGTTTGCTACTACGCTTATTTAGACCCCTACATAATTTGAGGGTCTACTGCCTATGGCAAGCAGATTTTCCCCCATCACAGTGGTGTCAAGTGTACATTCACACCTATTTCACGGAAACTGGTTTGGGGTTTCTACACTATGAACATCAATCTCTTATAAGGACTTTTAATAAGATTATTCTCTTGTATTTTCAGTGCTGCACTTTTTTTTTATATATCTTGTATGTTACAGTATTTGTAGCTGCTGACTTAATTTTTTTGGAGGAGCCTGAAGCTCCTCTTTAAGTATATCTAAATTCAACTACTGACTGACTTGCTGCAACTTATAGTTCTAAGGCTTGCCATAGAGGAGTTGTTGAAGGAAAAAAAAGAATGAGCCGATTCCCCTATCAACACATACTAAGTGGATGGGGAAATCCTCCCGCTGAGCTATTGTATTCTGACAGCAGGGAGACTTACCCGCCACTACACTGATCAGTGCCGCCAGCTATAGCTAGTAATGCTGATCAAATGGCAAAACTCCAACAGGGTGGTTGTACAGAAGCCCATATATGTTAGAAATTTGTCTGGTCCCTGCTGAGCTGTCCAAATTTCAATCCATGTATGGCTGGCATTAGTCATAAAACAGATAAAAGAACGAACTAGAAGCCACTCCGACTCCAGTTGATAACATTCCAGGACAGAGGTACTGATATAATGATAGCAGCAAAGACCCAAAGTTTATCATGCCCTTCGATCAACTTTAAATGTCTTTTGGACTATGGCAGAGATGACCCTCTCAAAATCTTTATCCATGACAAACCAACAGGAAAAAAAGATGCTCAGGAAAAAACCTAGCATGGTATGTTAGAGTGTGCCAACTTATCAGGAAAGGTCCCTGAAAGGGTCCATTAGTAAGAGAGCAGGTGAATAAGCCAGAATACAGAATGTTTATTGATACAATCTCTGAAAGGAGCCAATAAGACAGAAGTCTGTTGTGTCCTACAATGAGCAAGAAGAAAAAAATATTTCTTAAATATCCCCTGTGCCTTATTCATTATAAGCAGATGAATATAACACGGTCCGAATGCGCTGCATACAGAGAAAAACAAAAAAGACTAAATATGGTTCGCTGGAGGCTGTTAAAATAACTGGTGCAAATAAAAGCTATAACAAATTGTATTTTTTAAGGAAAGAAATAATTTATTTAACATAGGAAATGGGAAAGGTTAGCCAGTAAGGATCGGAGGGCGGAAGGGGACTTAAAGTTAAAAAGAAATTAAATAAAAATCTAAATTTGCAGATCAAAAAAAATCAGACATGGAGGTCAGTATACTCCTTCATAATCATGCTGGATCTGCCCTATAAGAGGATTGCAAAAAAAAAATACTGGACATAGCTCTCATTAGGTTCCTGTGCTGTACATCTTTGACTTTATCAACAGTCTTACAGCAGGAAATAAACGCCATTATATGACCGCAGCATCAGTAAATCAAATTAGAAATTTGACTCAGCACAGGAAGTGCCATGCACAGCTTGAAAATATATGGTATATGTGGTTAGCTATCCCTGGCCTTGTCCCAGCCCCACTTATTTTTAACAGACTATCGTCCTGCTAATTGACCTGCTGGAGGGCGTAAATTAAATATATGCTAATCAAGAAGACAAACATCCCCCTTAAATCGGTAGTATACCGCTTTTTGCGACTTTTAACTAGGAAGTAAGCTTATAATAAGGCTTACCTGTAGGTACAATTAATATCTCCTAAACCGGCACGGTTTAGGAGATATTTTCACTGCATGCAGTCGCTCACGCGATCGGCGCATGTGCTCTGAAGGTCCGGCGGACCTTCAGCGTTCCTTGCCGGAAAATGACTCCCGCGCGCATGCGTCATCGCGGCTCCGGCCAATCACAGCGCCGGAGTCGACGAACGCGCAAGAGACGTCGAGGGATCATGTCAGCTCCCACAGCGGTGTCCGGGGGGTCCGTGTCGGGGCTTCGTTCTAAGGTATTTCATAATGAGCTAGTATGCGATGCATACTAGCTCATTATGCCTTTGTCTTGCAGGGTTTTTTTTTTTTTTTTTTTTTAAGTATACAACAGCTTTAAGAACTATTATGACTTGAGCATGGATGTGTGGTGGATGCTCATAATAACCAGATGAGGCATATGGCTTGTGACATATAATGTGTTAGCCCTGATGAAAGGCACAAAAGGCCTCTACGGTCTTTGGTTTGGTTCTTTTTGTTTATTTTTAGACAGTATGTTAGTCTGTAACTTCAATATGGAATGTACTATATCTCAGGTTTCTCCCCTTAATGTAACAGATGATTGTTTCATTACATACACAAATTACATGACATGAATATGGTTCTCAATGAAAGCTGTAAACAGTGTTGTGTGATTGTTTTGTATGTGTTAACATGAAACATTTAATAAAAATGATCTAATTCTAAAAAAATAAATAATACTCACTTGGGCATCCCTGTAGAACATCTCATACTGGTGGATCATCTGCCGACTGATCTGGCTTCCATGGTAAACCACAGTATTCATCTCTGTCCACGTTCGAAACTCCCGCTCCCAGTTGGTGATTGTGGACAGAGGAGCAATGATCAGAAAAGGTCCCCGGATTCCCATGAAGAAAATCTCTGAGAGAAAAGTGATGGACTGGATGGTTTTACCAAGACCCATCTCATCTGCCAGGATACAGTTTTTTCTAGGTGGTGAAAAAGCAGTCATTACTATTCACACTTGAAATCATCAAAACACTAGTAAACCTAACCTAGCATGGAAAATTGCATATCTTCCTTTGCAGGTTTCTTTTTTATTTTCTCGCACAGCCGAAGAGTGATCGTCACACTCTCGAAGGTGCACTGCATACTTGGTCCTTTACTGGATGATGTGGTTCCACCTGATGGCTGTTCTGTCTCTACTGTGTCCTGAAATTATGTAGCAGAGGCTGGGGGAAACACTATGCCCATCAGGGACATGGTATCTGACTCGCCTGGAAGCCCTACAGTGCCCATAATTCCAGAGAACAAAGCTTTCAACTTATGCTGGAAATGTAGGCATCAAATATTTTCTTTAAGAGGTTATGTTAATTTTCTTTCGAGTACTTAAAGAGTAGGACCCTTTTTTCTGACCCTGCATTTCATTTAGCGGTTTCTCGTCTGCTTCCTAACACCTCTGTGACCTTGACTAAATGTCTTTGTGAGAAAAGGCCACAAAATATTTACTTGGCTACTTAAGCACCTACTGTAGAGACTCTTTAAATTGTAGAGTTAGGGACTGCAGATCACAGGGTGCCTTGTCGGGGCCTGCAGCTTACGTATGTATTTGCAAATGTGTGCAACCAAACCCCTGTTTTTAACGCATACTGTTAGACAGGTCAATTCGGTTGGTCGCTGACTGGTTGGTAAGTTGTGACTGGAAATCTCTTCGTTTTTGATATGCGTCCGTCCTTCCAGTGCTTCTTACCATTAAGACCAGTTATAGATGGAGGCGGTGACCACTTTATGCATTATTGATATTTATATTGAGCCAGGCAACGCACTGACACCTTTGCCGCCATTGTGCGATGTGCTGGGTGTTCAGCGTGACCCTGTGCCTTTAAGGAGGGGTGGGCTCCCTCTAGTCACCTGTCCTCCATCTATCCCATTAAATACATGTGCTCTCACTGTAGAGACTCTTTAAATTGTAGAGTTAGGGACTGCAGATCACAGGGTGCCTTGTCGGGGCCTGCAGCTTACGTATGTATTTGCAAATGTGTGCAACCAAACCCCTGTTTTTAACGCATACTGTTAGACAGGTCAATTCGGTTGGTCGCTGACTGGTTGGTAAGTTGTGACTGGAAATCTCTTCGTTTTTGATATGCGTCCGTCCTTCCAGTGCTTCTTACCATTAAGACCAGTTATAGATGGAGGCGGTGACCACTTTATGCATTATTGATATTTATATTGAGCCAGGCAACGCACTGACACCTTTGCCGCCATTGTGCGATGTGCTGGGTGTTCAGCGTGACCCTGTGCCTTTAAGGAGGGGTGGGCTCCCTCTAGTCACCTGTCCTCCATCTATCCCATTAAATACATGTGCTCTCACTGTAGAGACTCTTTAAATTGTAGAGTTAGGGACTGCAGATCACAGGGTGCCTTGTCGGGGCCTGCAGCTTACGTATGTATTTGCAAATGTGTGCAACCAAACCCCTGTTTTTAACGCATACTGTTAGACAGGTCAATTCGGTTGGTCGCTGACTGGTTGGTAAGTTGTGACTGGAAATCTCTTCGTTTTTGATATGCGTCCGTCCTTCCAGTGCTTCTTACCATTAAGACCAGTTATAGATGGAGGCGGTGACCACTTTATGCATTATTGATATTTATATTGAGCCAGGCAACGCACTGACACCTTTGCCGCCATTGTGCGATGTGCTGGGTGTTCAGCGTGACCCTGTGCCTTTAAGGAGGGGTGGGCTCCCTCTAGTCACCTGTCCTCCATCTATCCCATTAAATACATGTGCTCTCACTGTAGAGACTCTTTAAATTGTAGAGTTAGGGACTGCAGATCACAGGGTGCCTTGTCGGGGCCTGCAGCTTACGTATGTATTTGCAAATGTGTGCAACCAAACCCCTGTTTTTAACGCATACTGTTAGACAGGTCAATTCGGTTGGTCGCTGACTGGTTGGTAAGTTGTGACTGGAAATCTCTTCGTTTTTGATATGCGTCCGCCCTTCCAGTGCTTCTTACCATTAAGACCAGTTCTAGATGGAGGCGGTGACCACTTTATACTTAAGCACCTATTGCCTGCAGCATGAGACCAAAAGATCAGCTAATAATGAAGCATCAAGACCGACTGATGTCTACCTGCTCAATTTACAGAAACTTCAGATGGACAGATTCAGCTCAAAGCAGAGCCATGACGGGAAAGGGGGTATCAAGAATGGGGTAAGGTATTAATCCACTTTACCCAAAACGTTAAAAAAAACAACAAAAAAAGAATAAGCTTATTTCAAAGAGTAGAATTTAAAACGAAGTTCAGCTATTGTTTAGTGTGCTTATTGTAATGCTTACTCAATGCTACACACAAGCAAATATATTCAGCTTGAGGGGAGCTGCATGCCCCATGTTAACAGCCCATATTTAAGCATATTATTTTACACCAATCTAAAGAAATTCTCATCTCACCTGTTGTACCAGTTGAAGAGCAGCCAGTTCATGCCCTCTAACTGGTATTCCCTTAGCTGGTTGTTATTTTTATATGTGCGGGAACACTGCAGCTTCTGCCACAACTCTGAAGGTGGCCGCTCCTGGAGAAACACAATAGTTAATTAAAAATTAAAAAAAAAATAAAAAATAAATAAATATAACAAATATTTAACAAAGAGCAAACATTCAGACCATGACATCAACCTATATTGCCAAAACTATGGGGGTACACATCGAAATTGAGTTATGGGGTTTCTATAGAAGAATACTGTTAATTGTACAGTATCCAAAGACATTTTAGCCAATAATGGGCTTCCAAACTTGTGACAAGAAATGGGGTAAGGACCCATTTCTGTTCCAGCATTACAGTGTCCCTGTACACATAGCCAGCTCCATAAGGTAAGTTTTGACATGTTCAGTGTGGAGAATTCATGAGGCCTGCACAGAGACCTGACCTCTACCCTACTGAACACCTTTGGGATGAACTGAAATGGTGACTGAGCCAGGATTTCTCATCCAGCACCGGTCACATGATCTCATAAATTCTCAAATTCTCTTTTGGCTAAAAGGACAGACATTCCCAACAGACACCCAACGTCTTTTGGACAGCATTTGAAAAAAAGTGGGAAAATGTTGGCCAAAATCTAAATTAATGCCCATAGCTTTGGAATGGGATGTGCACAAGCTCTTAGTTGTATTTAAGGTGTCAACAACCTTTTGGCAGTATGTAGAAAGAATCAGTTGCAAATGTCACGTATTGCCCAGCGACAACAATGTAGTACGTTTGGAGCTTGAGACGGAGCAGCCCACAAAACCCAATGGTGTCAAGGAAGCAACAAATCTAAGTCTGCTGCCTGTCATTTGTGCATGCACGTGATAGGAGCGTGCAAGTGAATGGTCCGCCAGGATCTTATCCAGAGCAGATGCCAGGCCAAGCTAGGGATAACCAACAAGATTGTGGGAGCAGCTGCGTCACAGTTGCAAAAAAGCAAGGTTTTCTTTTTGCCTTTTCGACCAAATATATGTAATATGTTTATACCACATTAGGATCTAGGTCTTTGAAACGGTACATTTTTGGAACATTACATCAGCATGGTTTTGATCTGTTTTAACTAGGAAGCTACAATCCACCTATTTCAAGAGATGCAAGTTACCATAAAGTGCATGGAAACCCCATTCATGAAATCTGACCTGAGCACATATATCTGTAGGGTTTACTTATTTATCTCCAAAGCAGTAAGTCCCGTGTCCCTGTGCTGCTCCGTTCCTTTGTTATCAGCATAACTTCTGACAGGTTATCCAAGACAGGAGATAAAAGCAGCTGCAAATTTGTGTTGGGTGGGTGCATAGAGATAGGTTAGCAGAGAGCTGGTCTATTCACAGCACAGCTCTGCAAGTTTCTTCCTTCCTCTGCCTATATGGGAGGGGGGTGCCTTTCCTCCAATCAACTCTCACACAGTGCATGCCAAGACTCCACACCCAGTGCTGGAACAGGAAGAAAAAATTCTAACACAATGTTCACTTTCTAAACAGTGTAGAAAGCTGAAGACAAGCAGATATACAAGTAAAACTTATGTAGGGAGATTTGTTTAATTTCTGTGTATCATCTAAGGCTTTTAACTTCACTGGGAATATATGAGGGTTTATATCCCCTCTAAAGAGTAAATCCACTTTCGTTGAGGAAATAAAACATTCCTCTCTGAGTGATCTATGTACATTTGCAAGGATTTTAACAAACTGTTGCAGATTGCTCCCTTTTGTTAGTCTGAAGAAATCGCTGTTTTGTTCTGTGTCCATGTGCCAAGTGAGTCTAATTGGAGTGGTTTCAGGACAGTAGTACACAGAGCATGAACACAGACCATGTCCCTCAATTGACTCCAAGAGAATGATTTTAAGGGGAGTACAAAAATCCTATTTTCTCCTATCTTTGAGGGACAGAGGAAGTCGGATGTCCAAAACCAGTTCAACTTTGGGGTGGGCAACAAAACAACCAGTAACCGTCCCAACAAAGACTGGGTACAGAAGAGCTACCTGAAGAACTAATGCCCAAATCAGCAACCAGAGGAGTCTGACCTCCCTACCATTTAAGGGAACATGTCAAAATGACCAGAGGGAGGACACTGGGAATCAACCTGAAGCTAAAGACCTGGATAGAAAGACCACCAACAGCTGTAAAAGACACCACAGCGGTGAAAAGATAATTTTTGAGGGATTTAACTCAATTTGTCATGACTTGAAATATTACGGTCACAGAAAATACAGAGGTGGAGGGAAGAACCTGACACAGCAAAATGGGATTTAAAGATGCATTCTAACTGCCTGACAGTACAATCCTTTAAAAGTAAGCAGGTCTATATGTCTAGTAGCCTTCCTGTAAAGGCAAGTCACTAGCAGCTCTACAATGTGTAATCACCACAATTCCCTCTCAGAAGGGAACCTTTCCAACACTGTCTTGGGTGGGCCCCTTGACCCTTTTGGGTGCTTCCAGTCTGCATACAAGAATACCTTTAATACCGGGGTTTAACTGAAAAGTCTTTGCAGCTGTAGAAGCTCTAAAAAAGACCACAGGCTGGTGACAGCAGGCTGATCTTCCAAATGCAAGGTAGTGCATACTGCATAAACCAGGACTGAAACGACCCCTTGTAATTCTGAGGTTACAGTAGGAGACTGCAGTGCCTCTATTCAGAGAACAAGCGTCGGGACCTTGATTCAGTCATAGATGATTACAGTGACCAGTGGCTTGGCCTGCTTTAAAGCTGGGTATACAGTGGTAAAATATTGTTCGACATTTTTCATTGTAAGGAAATTGTGTTAATTTGTTTTCTAATTATTAGTGGGGTAAAACTAATGGTCATTTTTGATTGCAGTGACGAGAAAATTTGAAGGCGCAGAATGGAAAAATTTTCTCTGATGTACAAATTTTAAACAGCAAAAAGATAATCTGAAGTACATTCTAGCGAAATCTGAAGGTTTTGAAAATTTTAATTTTTCAAATTGTGTTTGAAATTCCACTAGTGTACACCCAGCTAAAGGCCTTGAGGTGGTCAGTTATAGACTTTGCAGGGGATGGCGCTGGAGTGCACCCAGAGCCTCGGCGGTCAGTAAGTGAGAGGAACTAGGTAAATTGTGACAATATTTTGAGGAACTGCAATAGAAGCCCTTGATGAAAGGGTAGAGGATGCAGCCTCACTCAACAGAGCCAAGAAAAGACTCAAATGATGAAGACCCTATAACTAGAGAGTTCCTGTATTTCAGATTGCAGGTGTCGGTGCCATCAGAGGATACCAAGTGGATGTATCTGGAAGGGTTAGCTGAGCATGGGGTGGGGTCGCCCATATCAGCAGGGCTGTCCCATCTGTGTCTAATAAAGGCAAGCTGTGACCGTGTGGCAGTGATGAAAATAGGCCCCAAGTGGGAGGCAAAGGCCTCAGGTACTTACAAAACCAGGCAGCTAATGGCTGTTGAGGTTCAGATGGAAATAACCAGGTAACTGTTGGTGATCAGTAGCAATAGAACAAGATCAGAGTTCTATGTGAAGCTTAGCAAAGAAGCAGCAGCGTAATGATCACCCAACAGATTATATCAGCAACCATACCCTCAGCAATACCCTTTGTGTTAAAACTCACAGCAGCTGGAAATTTGAAAGGTACCTTGAGGTCCAAATAGCAAGTTAGCTCCAGATGCTCTGCCTGGGTGGCATACTCAGCAGAATGAGCATAGAGACAATGGCTCTAGACTTGGAAAGAACTCTGCAGCTACCTTTTACCAGTACACGAAGTCTGGAAAGCACTATATGCGGACCCAGTACCCAAAAGTTAAATTCCAGACTAACCTTGCAACATTCACTCCAGAAGGGTCCAGGACTCCAAAGTCAAGCTAGGAAATTAGTTAAGGATAGCACAGTGGAAGCAGCAAAGAAAAAAAGGCTAAAAAAACAGGACTTTTCTCAGGAGAGCTGAAGAAAAAAAATGTGCATTCTTCTAGGACACTACTAGAAAAAAAAAAAAAAGAGGCATGCTGGGTAGGCTATGCTTTTTTTTTTAGGTTTGACAGTGTCCACTCTTCCTGTATGCAACAGTATATGCCAACTGTGTCCGAATTCCTGTGCCCCTCAATGGACAATAAAAAAAGAAACTTAATTTGGGATGGACGAATACATTAATATCTTACTGAGAAGAGAACTAATTTTACTTGGCCTTCTGAAACAAAGGGACTCTAAATCTGCATAGCCTGCTCTGCAGTAAGGACAGCAAAATGAAATGAGACAGGGAGATCATACATAAAAAAAGGACTGAGCATTCAGAAAAAACTGATAGCCCAATCACCCAGCGCTTAGATCAATGGATGAACCTCATGTGCATATACACCATAAGATAACACATAAGAAATACAAAGCGGCTGCCTTAAAACAAACGATATAAAATAAGGTGCATATCAATCGAAATTAACAAACACAAGCAGCGCTAATAACTAAATATCATAAAAATATGTGAATAAACACTGTATTGACAGTGCTGACGTCATCAATAATATAATGTCTGAAGTCCATGAAAGTCCAAACAGTCCATCACCAGGTGACCTTTCAGTGAAAGGGAATAGCAAACACCAACATCTATATCTAGCTGCCAGGGATATGCCTCCACCTCACCACGTGCACCCCAATGGTAATGCTCTTACCAGGACTTGCTGTACATTAAGCATGTAAATCCTCCACGGACTCTATCTTTGCTTCAGACCGCTTCACAATCAGATCGAATATATTCTCAGTCATCGAAGCATATGGGGAGTGAAAGACAGATGCACAATAGGGCAGTATTGCTTGGTAAAAAACATGCACCTTTATTCAAAATCCTCTCCCATCACACTTACATTGACAAAGAATTAAAAAAGCATAGTATTATTGTCAGCATCGGATTACCGTCCAGCCGCTTGTCTCCCGCTCACTCAGCGGCGTCCCGGAAGTTCCTCGAGACCGGACGGCGTCCTGTTGCTAGGGTGACCGCGCAAGTCACCGCCCTGACGTACGTTTCGTCAGCAGACTTCAACGGAGGGCGTGCTTGCGCGGTCACGCCACTTCCCTTATATCCCTTCTCCCTGATCGGCATTAACCGCTTCAGCACTGCCACAGCTGTTGCGGTCTGCCATCTACTGGGGGATATATGTATAGCAAGCTATGTAGCATCTTAAGCCGCCATTTATTTTCTTTATTCCTGCCGATATTGCAAACATCATAATTCATAGTGGCATTACTGCCTCATAGATGGGTACACATCCTGTATCTCTCTTAGCTCAAATAGATATAATACGAAGCAATATCAACATAGTTAGATGTATCTCTATGCGAAATTGGTGGCTGTTTTTCATTATTCCAATATAATATATCATAATAACCATCTAAACGTCTAACCACACTGTTCTGCCCTATTAGAACGAATGTGTACATGATAACTGAAAGTATTTCAAAAAAAATTTTACATATATATATTGATATGCCACCAATTTCGCAAACCTAGCCTAAATAATGGCCCAACATACATCTCCATATGTCAATCAGAACGGGTCAATGCAAGGCTAAGAAATACATATACTTAAAGATAACAATAATCATACACACTAACATTAAAATGTGCAATGGTATGAGGTTATAAATATATAAAACCCATACATATTAGAATAAATTCATAAATATAAATATAAATGTAAAATCCTAATAAGCCATAGGCCCGTCCTTAGGAGGGGCTCATAGCTATATATATTTTAAAAAACAATTAAAAAATGATAAAAAAATGTTTTACAAAGTTAGATACTATCTGTTGTGCTCGAAGAGCGCACATCCTGTGATACGGGTTCACAAAAATTTCCCGAGCTAAAAGGAATAACTATGATCACGGAATTGCCCAAACCCAATGGGGTATCTCCAATCCAACCATCCAAAAAAACTCAAACAAATATATTATGGGTGGCAAGCTAATGGGAAACACACACCCCCACTTATGGTGGTGTGGATCCTAATTAATACTCAGTGTCATTATGTCCGTCCATCATTGAACGCAAAATGCTATCAATAATTATTTTAATGTTAGTGTGTATGATTATTGTTATCTTTAAGTATATGTATTTCTTAGCCTTGCATTGACCCGTTCTGATTGACATATGGAGATGTATGTTGGGCCATTATTTAGGCTAGGTTTGCGAAATTGGTGGCATATCAATATATATATGTAAAATTTTTTTTGAAATACTTTCAGTTATCATGTACACATTCGTTCTAATAGGGCAGAACAGTGTGGTTAGACGTTTAGATGGTTATTATGATATATTATATTGGAATAATGAAAAACAGCCACCAATTTCGCATAGAGATACATCTAACTATGTTGATATTGCTTCGTATTATATCTATTTGAGCTAAGAGAGATACAGGATGTGTACCCATCTATGAGGCAGTAATGCCACTATGAATTATGATGTTTGCAATATCGGCAGGAATAAAGAAAATAAATGGCGGCTTAAGATGCTACATAGCTTGCTATACATATATCCCCCAGTAGATGGCAGACCGCAACAGCTGTGGCAGTGCTGAAGCGGTTAATGCCGATCAGGGAGAAGGGATATAAGGGAAGTGGCGTGACCGCGCAAGCACGCCCTCCGTTGAAGTCTGCTGACGAAACGTACGTCAGGGCGGTGACTTGCGCGGTCACCCTAGCAACAGGACGCCGTCCGGTCTCGAGGAACTTCCGGGACGCCGCTGAGTGAGCGGGAGACAAGCGGCTGGACGGTAATCCGATGCTGACAATAATACTATGCTTTTTTAATTCTTTGTCAATGTAAGTGTGATGGGAGAGGATTTTGAATAAAGGTGCATGTTTTTTACCAAGCAATACTGCCCTATTGTGCATCTGTCTTTCACTCCCCATATGCTTCGATGACTGAGAATATATTCGATCTGATTGTGAAGCGGTCTGAAGCAAAGATAGAGTCCGTGGAGGATTTACATGCTTAATGTACAGCAAGTCCTGGTAAGAGCATTACCATTGGGGTGCACGTGGTGAGGTGGAGGCATATCCCTGGCAGCTAGATATAGATGTTGGTGTTTGCTATTCCCTTTCACTGAAAGGTCACCTGGTGATGGACTGTTTGGACTTTCATGGACTTCAGACATTATATTATTGATGACGTCAGCACTGTCAATACAGTGTTTATTCACATATTTTTATGATATTTAGTTATTAGCGCTGCTTGTGTTTGTTAATTTCGATTGATATGCACCTTATTTTATAGGGAGATCATACACTTACTGTAACAATGTGCTCAGGCAGAACTTGAAGGGTTTCAAATTCCTTGACTTTGCCAGGATCAACATCTTCCTCCAGCTCCCAAGTGCTTTCTTCATAGGACAGCGAGCACCACTTCACCAGGTAATGTGTCACCTCCTGTGAGAAAACACATTAAAAAAAATGCAAATGCATTCTTGCTCTACCAACAAATCTGTAGCAAGTGGTTTTTTGCTAAATAGTACATTAAAAAAATAAACACATACACAGGATTGCAATGTCCTTATGGCTTATTTATCGCCAACTTTTGTGCTCTGCTTGTGTTTACCAATGAAAAAGGGTGTGGGCAAAAAAAAAATAAAATAAAATGGGATTTTTGACTTACCGTAAAATCCATTTCTCTGATGTTCATTGAGGGACACACAGCTCCTCAGGATTCCTGATTATTAGGTTATACTGCCCCCTACAGGAGTAGGACACTAGACAGACTAAATAACTTGACTATGCCTAGGGGTAGTCCTAGGAGGTATACTCCCCCTATCTGCTATAGGTACTCAGTTTTGTTACAAGAAGTGTCAGAAGTATTACAACTCCATAGAGGGGTAGGTGCTGTGTCCGTCAATGAACATCAGCAAAATAGATTTTACGATAAGTCAAAAATCGAATTTCCTCTTTCGTACATTGACAGACACAGTTTATCAGGATTCTTGATCATTGGGACATTCCAAATCAGTGTCAAACATGAGGGGTGGGAACAGCAAAAAATTCCCAAGGCTTAAACATTAGCCAACCAGGTAACAAGAGCTCAACAAAAAACTGGAGCCCACCTGAACATTACTCCCTCAAAAAGGCATTAGACCCTCCAAACAGCAGCCTGCAAACCTTGCGGCCAAAGAAAGCATCTGCAGATGCCAAAACATCCACATTTTAGAATTTTGTGAAAGTGTGCACCGACGACCAAGTGGCCGCCTTGCAAACCTGCGTCTCTGACGCCTGAAGATGAAAAACCCAGGAAGCACTAAGCGCCCGAGTAAAGCATGCTGTCATGGGAAACAGAGGAACCTGACCCTTGATTGAATAGGCCTGAGTCACTGTCGGGTTTGATCCATCTTGAAATGGTCGCAGAAGAAGCGGACAGTCCTGTTCTTGGCCCATCCGTGAACACAAATAGTGAGTGACTTCTGAAAGGACTCCGTAGCTTTCAAGTACACCCGAATCGCTCGAACCACATCCAGGGCATGCAACGCAATATCCTTAGGATGTTTAGGCCTGGGACACAGGGAATGCAACACGGTGTCTTCAGTCAAATGGAAATCAGAGACTACTTTAGGAAAGAAGAATGGACAGGGGCAAGAACCCGCTTATCTTCGTGGACCACCAAGTAACGGATGCGACAAAATAACTGCGCCAAATCCGACACCCTGCGAGCAGAGGTGATAGCTATCAAAAAAGGCCACCTTCTGGGACAGTGTAAGCAGGGGAATTTCCTGAATATTGGAAAAGGGAGGCTTCTGGAGGACTGAAAGCACCAAGTTTAGATCCCAAGGAGGAAGAGGAGACCGCACCGGTGGAGTCAAACGTCGAACCCTTTGAAGAAAGATACCCATCAGGGAGTGCGTGGCCAGCGGCCGTAAAATGAATACCGCCAAGGTCGACACCTGGCCCTTGATAGTACTCGAGGACAATTTCTGCTCAACCACCCATTGAAGGAAGGTCAAGACCCGAGCCACCGAGAAAAAAAAAACAAGGATGAACACCAAGTGACTCGCACAATGAGTTACGCTTTCCACGCACAATGGTAGATCTTCCTAGAGGTAGACTACCTAGCCTTCAGCAGTGTCGGAAATAGAGACCCAGACAAAAAACCTCTATCCCTCAGCATCTGGCTTTCAACAACCAGGCCATAAAAACCAGGGACTGCAAAGCCGAATGAAAGATCGGCCCTTGGGACAGCAGACCCCCGAAGGGCAGTGTCCAAAGGACGTCGGCGACCCATCACACCAGGTCAGTGGACTAAGACCAGCGAAGCCAGTCCGCGGCCACTAGAATGACCGGAATTCCTTGGGCCGCGGTAGAAGCTTGAGAGGAGGAAATGTGTAGATCAGACAATACTGGCCCCACGGGGCCACCAAAGCCTCTGTGGCATCTGTGACCTTGCCACAAACCTCAGTACCTTTCTGTTGAGCCAGGATGCCAACAGATTCACCAAAGACATATCTGATGAAACATGTCCAGGTAAAGGGACCACTTGCCTTTGGTCCAATGCCTGCTGACTAAGCTAGTCCACCTGTCAGCTGTTCACCCTTGGCATATGTACTGTGGAGAGAGCAAGAACGAAGCGTTCTGCCAACCAAAGGATGTCGGCTACTGCCAGTGCTGCCAATACACCCTTTGTTCCGCCCTGGTAATTGACATAGGCCACCACCGTGGCTTTGTCCGACTGGAAACGTATGAGTAGCCATCTGGAGACGATCAGTCCAGTGATCCAGGCACAGCCTGATCAGCCAAACTTCCAAGACATTAACCAGTAATCTGGACTTTTCCAGCATCCAACAACCCCGAGCAGAGCTCAGTCCCAGGACACCTCCCCACCCAGACAGACTGGCATCTGTGGTGACCATTGTCCAAAACAAGGGGGGAAAGGATTTGCCCTCTGGAAGAGCTGAGGAACGAATCCCCCCCCCACTGGTTGCACGGCGCAGCCGGTTCTAAATATCCAAGCCCGCGGACACTTGTCCCATTTTACCAAGAACTCCCTTGAAAGGGACCACGAATGCAACTGTGCAAACTAAACCACCATGAAGGTAGATACCATCAGGCCCAGTACCTGCATGCAAGTCTGGAGGGAGGATAACCTGCTGGACAGCAGTAGATGAATCACAGCATGCAACTTCTGGAGATTGTTCAGGGGGAAGAAGCAGACCCAACTAATCCAATTCTTTGGATGGAATCAGAGCAGACCTCTAGTAATTCAGAGGCCAACTGAACCCTTCAGGGTCAGTAGATTGATCCCTGCATCGCCAATCAGGGCCACCGAGGACTCCGCTCATAAGGTCACCCAGGGAGCCCATTACCACAACTCCCGCTGACGTAGCAATGCCAGAACTGGGGCTAACATTTTGTGAAGACCCAAGGAGCAGAGGCGTGACCCAAGGGTAACACCACGCTAGAGTTTGGGACACACTGGAAAGTGCAGGAAAGCATCCTTGATGAGGACAGAGGCAGAATCCCTGATGAAGGGGTGCCACCAAATAGACTCCATTCTGAATTTCTGTTCCCGCATAAGCAGATCAGAGCCCTAAAGACCCAAATTGGACGAACCTAGAACTTCATCTTTGGGACCAGGAACAGGCTTGAAATAAAAAACCCTGAACCATTCTGATGAAGCAACAGGTCATGCACCGCCCCAAACATAGCTTTCAAACAGTCTGAGACAAAATTGGAAAGGAGAGCAAGAACGAAACAAACTTGTAACCGGACAGTATCCCTTTGTGGACTCGTTGGTTTATTTACTAAGGAGGTCCACTGGCCTGGAAAACCAGCAAAAAATGCCACACCACCTCAGGCTCGGGTGGGGGTGCACATTCAAACTGAAGGAATCTTGTCTGTGGACTTGAAAAAATCCTGCACTCGGCCAATTAGACCAGAGCCACAGGGACCCTCCCTAGGAGGACTTGAAAAACTATTGTCATCCGATAAATACAGGCCACGTCTGCGACAAGGTTCTCTTTCCTACCCAGACTGTGGAAGAAAGATACTCTTCCCCCCCCTGTGGGACTCTTAATGATGTCATCCAGGGTAGTCCCAAACAGGTGGTTGCATTGAATGGATAATGCAGTCAGAGTTTCTTTAAATGTCTGCTCCGCTGACCAACACTTAAGCCCCAATACACGCCTAAGCCTACTGCCGAAACAGCTTAGAATCAGGGTAGCCCCGTCCAAAGAGACAAACTTCAGCCCCTGGACCAACTGGTCCGCCTCTCAGCAAGGCAGGGGGAACCTGCTCACCCTCTAGGCCACAGCGCAAAAGCATAGTCCACTCAGTGTTTGGGACACTAGGGCAATGACCAAAACTGGCCTAAACACAGAGCCAGCAACAAAGAACCTAATGCGGCCACAGCTACCACCCTCCTGTCAGTCGGATCTTTAAAGGCCCGGGGATTCTTCTACCGGAATCATGGTTGCCTGTTCAACCTGGAGACAGGGGGGGTCCACCACTGGTGGAACAGTCCACTTCTGGAGTAGCCACTAAGCAAAGGGCTACCTCACAACAAGGCGTGTAGGAACCAAAAGAAGGCGTTTTAGACGCTCCTATGTAGTATAAACAAATTTGTCAAAAAAGGAGGGATAAGGAAACACGTTTGCAGTGCGAGACGGCTAGTGAGTGCTAAAAAAGGAGGGACGGTTACCGAAGCAGCCGCCTCATCTGCACCTCAATCTGCAAAGTCACCCACATGGATGCAACCATTGCGTCAACCAGCTCCTCGAGAGCGCAGCTACAGCTGTGGAGGAATCCTCCTCACTAGCGGACAGGTTAGGGAACGTGGCTACCAACCCAGCAGGGCGGGCACATGTGCGGCAACAGAGCCAGATTCAGGATCTGATGACAGATGAGGTAGGGGAGGGCAGGGGCGCTCCAGGAAACAAAGAAAAAAAAAACCCAGAGGGGGCCGCCGACTGAGATCCCACGCAGAGAGGGGAGGGCGGATGTTTGCACAGGGAGCGGCGGCTTAAGCTGCTCTCAATAGGGTTGTTCCACAGAGCGTCTGGCCAGTAGACCGCAAAGCTGCAGCCTCAATTACTGGCAGGTCTGAGCGCAAGCAGCGCAGAACCGCAGAAGTCCAGTAACCCGCTCCCCAGGTCTAACGGCAGAAACTGTGAGCCCAAGGGAGACCCCCCTCAGCACAGACAACCTCGAGGGCGGAGGGGACAATGCACCCGTTGGATACCCAGGCCAGAAGGACCAGGGCATGTGGATAAACCCGGCCATGGCCCCACCATGGTGGGAGTGGGGGAGGGGGGGTGGGGCTGAAACCCAGAGGGATCAACCAACCCAGGGAGTACCCGCGCCCCACTTACCATCCAGGAAGGAGGGAAGGGGCCATCTACTTACCAGCGTGCATGCGGGTAACACTCCCAATACAGAACCTCCTCACCATAGAAGTGAGGGGCTGTTGGCCAAGGCAACACTGTGACGCGGACTATAGGCACCCGGTCATATGTGTCCCGCGTTGGCTGCCCCGGTCCAGGATGGGGCCTGTCGCGGCCGACCTAGCCCGGAGCTGTGGTCTGCGCGTGCTTGCTGGGTGCTTGCTGGCCAGACTGTGGTGACCACTGGATCTAAATTATCCAGCCCGTCACCCAGTCTGGCAGTTCACTGTAGATCTTGCAGAAAAAAAGCCATTTAAAAAGGAAAAAAAATTGCAAGGACCAGAGATCCCAGCAAGGAACTAGGTCCTTACTCCTGACTAGGCAGAAAAAAAACCTATAGCAGAGAGCATACCTCTGGTTCTTTTTTCTGCCTAGTGTCCTACTCCTGTAGAGGGCAGTATAACCCATTAGTCAGGAAACCTAAGGAATTGTGTCCTCAATGAACGAAAGAGAAAAAAAAATAAATAGATTTTTGACTTATCGTAAAATCAATTTCTCTGATGTTCATTGACACGGCTCCTGATCTTCTGGACCATAGAGTTATACTGCACCCTACAGGAGTAGGACACTAGGCAGAAAAGAACTGGACTACGCCTATGGGCAGTCCCAGGAGGTATACTCCCCCTCTCTGCCATTAGGCAGCGCACACCCAGCACACTTGCACTGTACAGGGTGCAAAACAAGCTAGAACAGCTTACTGGTTTGCTTCTTCTGCATCAATGAGCCTGCTCCCTCTGGTGAGGGCATGCCTGAGTGGTCAAGAGGGAACCTAGCAGCTCCCTTCTCCCCTCTGCTCAGCTAGGCAGAGCGAGGGAAGAGGCAGCTTCTTTCTGTTAAGGTTTCCTCTAGTAAGCGTCTGTACAGAGGTTTCTCAGAGGATGTCATTTTGACCTGCTCACCTAAGCCCAGTCAATTCAGGTGAGATCTGGGACTAATACCTGCACCACATTGTTCACTGCCCCTGCATTAATTATACAAGCCTGGTGTGAAAACACAGGGTGTAAAAAAAAAAATATATATATATATAATAATAATTTAATGCTACAGAAACATCAAAAAAAAGGAAAACATGAATGCTGTGCCATGATGTAGAAACAGAGAGGGAGGTTTGGGCCTAAATTTGGATTATGCTTATAATTTTCCAATTACAGGAGAACTCTCATGAGCATTTAAAAAAAAATTATATATATTTATATAGGTCCATATGTAAATGTATAAATACCTTTTTTTTCACCTATCTTAGGGATTTTTTGTGGTAGTCTAGCTGACACACCCCCTTCCTTTGCATGCTCAGTGATTGCACTGGTATTGGGCAAGCACCTGGTGCCAAGACCCCCTCAAAATCCTAACTAAATAGACAGTTGTTTCCTTGAATACAGTGGAGAAAACAATTATTTGAACTCCTGCAGATTTTGAAGGTTTGCCCACTTACAAAGAAATTAAGGGTCTACAATGTTTATCATAGGTGTATTTTAAATGATAAAGACAGAATATCAACCAAAAATCCAGAAAAAACACGATACAAATGTTATAAATCGAGTTGCAGTTTAATGAGTAAAAGTAGTATTTGATCCCCAAGCAACCAACAATAATTCTGGCTCCCACAGACAGATTAGTCCTGTCAATTTAAGGAGATGCTCCTAAGGACAACTTGTATAAAAAGACACCTGTCCACAGAATCTCTTTCTTCCATTCAAACCTCAACATCATAGGCAAGACTAAAGAGCTGTCAAAGGATGTCAGGGACAAGATTATAAACCTGCACAAGACTATTAGCAAGAAGCTTGGTGAGAAGGAGACAACTGTTAGAGCGATTATTTGCAAATTGAAGAAACACAAAAAAAACATGGGAGTAGCTCAAGGCAGTTGGGACCACAGTCACCAAACTATAGGTAACAAGATGCCTCCATGAATTGAAATCCTGCAGTGCCCACAAGTTCAGGCGGGCACATTTACAGGCCCGTCTGAAGTTTGCCAATGAACATCGAAATGATTCAGAGAAAGATTGGGAAAAAGTGCTGTGTTTAGATGAGAGATCTTTGGCATTAACTCGAGTCGCCGTGTTTAGAGGAAGAAAAATGTTGACTAAGACCCTAAGGACACCCTACAACATACAGAGGTATATGATGTACTATTGACATAAACACATACACACACTCATCATAGGTTGAACTGGATGGAATAGTGTCTTTTTTCAACCTATCTAACCATCCCTACAGTCAAGAACAGGGGTGGAAATTATATGCTTTGGAGCGGTTTCTCTGCTAAAGGTACAGGCTGATTTTGCTGCATTGAGGGGCCAGTGGATGGGGACATGTATTGTAAAATCTTCAATGAGAACCTTCTTCCCTCAGCCAGAAAACTGAAAATGGGTCGTGGTTGGGTCTTCCAGCATAACAATGTCCCAAAACATACCGCCAAGGCAACATAGAAGTGGCTCAAGAAGAAGCACATTATGGTCATGGGATGTCCTGGCCAGGCTCCGGACCTTAATCCTATGGAGGGAGCTGAAACTGAGTTGCCAAACGACAGCAAAGAAACCTTAAGGATTTAGAGAGGATCTGTAAAGAAGAGTGGACCAAAATCCCTCCTGAGATGTGTGCAAACCTGGTAACCAACAACAAGAAACATCTTACCTCTGTGCTTGCCAACAAGGGTTTCTCCACCAAGTACTAAGTCATGTTTTGCTTGGGGATCAAATATTTATTTTACTCACTGAACAGCAACTCAATTCATAACATTGTTTTATGTGTTTTTTTTCTGGTTAATCTCGATCAATTAAAATACACCCAAGATAAAAATTATAGACCCTTCATTTCTTTGTAAGTGGTCAAACTTACAAAATTTGCAGGGGATCAAATAATTATTTTCCCCACTGTATGTAGCATGGTCAAACAGAGGTGGGGGGGAAGAGATGCTTTCTCAGACCATCTAGAGAAATAGGACAAAGTACTACATGTACTTTGTTCCCAGGGGCACAGGAGGAACTAAATACATTTGATAAAACTTCTTTAAAAAGGCAACTTGATGCTTTCCACTTTTTTAACCTATGCATGCTCAACTTGACTTAATCATATCAAGACATGTTTATGTTTTAAAATTCATTTTTTTCTGAATATAGCTTAAAAAAAATAAAGCACAAAGACACAAACAGGGAATACAACTCATAGATTAAGGACACTGGGTGCTCTGGCTAAAATGGCCATTGAAAACGCAGCGGCAAGAAAGATGTAGCCGGCAACTCCAGAATCCCAAGGCTGCATGACGAAATGCGTCAGTTGTTTTCAATCTTGACCTTCACGTAGCGAAAAAAGATTTTCATGGGATTCTGAAGTTGCCAGCTACATCTTTCTTGGAGCATGACTGTTTTCTGCACCATTACAAACATGTAATAAATAATCTGCGAACTACTATGTAAAGCAAAGAAAATAAGGCTACTTGCACTAATCACTCCCCTTATGGTAAGTGTAAGAACAAAATAATATAGATTGTGCTGCGCAAAATAGAACCAAATATAGTGTATATAGATCAGTGTGTCTATATCCGTGATGTCCTAACTAGAATATTAAAAGATCACGCTCTTCTAAAAAACATGAACCATTATCATAAATATGTCCCATATTTAAAAAATGTTTCCTATTGTAACATAAATGTAAGGGTAGGGTAGTTGTGCATTAGCGAGATATGAAGTGATCTGTAGAAATAGTACAATTGTGGATGTAGCGTCATTTGGAGTTATTAAGAATACAGTATTTAGTATCAGTCATACACATATGTCCTGTTATTAGTATCAGTCATACACATATGTCCTGTTATTAGCATCTGAAAGGGACAGGACCATTCTCTAGGATAGAGTTGACACCTACATGCCAATAAAGTCTCCCATGCAAGTGAACAAAAGTTGTCACCTTCCTGGAGCTTCAAAGAAAACCGCTAGTCATCTTGGCTACAAGGATTCGCAGGGGGGCAGTGAGAGGCTCCAAAGAGTCTGCAAGCTTTGAGCGGTATCATCAGATCAAAAGGAATGTATTTTATCTCCTATAATAGGTGAAATATTAGTGGCAGAGAGATGAAAATAATTCCTTCTTATGGATCACGTGTTGGGCTACAAGTACATGTAAATCTGTGTCTGTAGCGGGTGTAGAATCCTAGAGAATTGCACAAAACCGTTATATGGCGCCTGACTACGGCAGGCAAACAGTGTTTGGTACTGTCGCGATCAGACCGATGCGCTGGTGTCGGAATTCCTATCCCTGACTCAGTGGTCAGCGCTGTTCTGGGACAATTCAACTCTGGTCAGTTCAGGACACGAAACCTCCTGTGGGCTGGGATGGGGACAACCCCCTGGGGTTGATTGGCCAAGGGCTAAAGTCCAGCCCACATCCCAATAAATTGGGGAACCTGAGATATAAACACGTTCTTCCTTGAAGCCAGTTCTAAACTGGGGAGTCCCCACGCGGTTTCCGGTATGCTTCTACCAAGGGATAAGCTTCGGTAAAGTTTATTTCTGTTTTTATTTTTATTTTTATTTTAATAGCAAATTGCCAATTGTGTGTCTTTTTATCTTTTTTGCATTTTTTGTAACTGCTTTTGCTTTGTATATATTTTTTATGCACTGCCCACTTTCGGAATATTAAATTATAAAATTAATAAGTGACTTCTGTGTGCTAAGCTAGGACTCATATCTCTGAAGAGATTGTTGCATTTTAGTGCCCAATTGCTTGGTCTACGCTACATGCCAATCTGTATGCAATTACACTGTGTGTTGGCAGATTGCATGCAGATTGTAAACCAGAGATCTGCGTGTGTGTGGTGTCCCAGCAGACCAGTCTGCGGACAAACTGTTGGGTGGTGGCAGGCTATCGTTTGTGGTGTGTGGGGACAGTGGGAAGAGTGATTAACACAGGGGTTCTAGCTTGTAGGATAGCTGGAGGAATCCTAGTAGTGTGTGATAATTGCTAGACTGCTCCCTAACCCTCACAGTGCACCAGATTGTATGTAAGATTTGTATCTGCCTGTGTGTGGTCAGCCAGCTGGATTGGAGTGGAGTCTCCCTCTAGTGGTGACCAAAGGCAGTGCGGGCTGCGAAAGTGTCACAGCCAGTCTTATTACTCAGTAGGAATTTCCCTTATACTCCCCAGTCACAAAACCACGTCTCGGTTAGCTAGTCGCTGTGGCGAATCGTGACACCTATTAAAGTGCTGAATTAAATATAGATATACATTAAGGTAAAGCATATAAAATATGGCTAGTAAAATAAATAGTGCAAAACATATATCAATAATCCTATATATATATATATATATATATATATATATATATATATATATATATATATATATATATATTATATATATATATATATATATATATATAGCTCATAAGTGGAAAAATATATATGTAAACAATAAAGTTCTAAAAATCAATAGACAATCACTGGGTGTTAAAAATGTCCGTGATCATAAAATAAAATGTCCGTGATCATAAAAGAAAAAGTGGATCCCAATTACCAGTGCTCATATCGTTTATAACAATCCGTGAAATATAATTAGTCTGATTGATCTGCCGAATAGCCCGTTTCACCGACGTGGACTTCGGAGGGGCCAAGTCCACGTCAGTGAAATGGCTATTCGGCAGTGAGAGGAACGCTGAGATAGACAGTGAGCAGCTGACCGGGACCATCTGTCACTGCATCACTTTGTCTGGCTAGTCTGGTGTGCTTGAAGCACCTGACATATGGAGTGAAATCTATTTTTAATAAATACTTGCTTTTATACAAACCATATTTGCACTATGGACATAGGTTTCTTTCCTATGCATGAGAGCTGTTGAGTCCAACACAAACAGGCTGGGAGCCAGCAAATTGGAGGAGAGAACCCATCTACAGGGATCTGTTGAGGCTTTGACCAAGCTTAGTTGGGAAGTCTCATTCCTTAAGGTGAGAACCCACCCAGTGGGGGGGGGTCACAAGAGTGGAGGTGGCATGTTATATACACCGTCAGATCAATTATATTTCACAGATTGTTATAAACAATATGAGCACCGGTGATTGGGATCCACTTTTTTTTTATGATCACGGACATTTCATTTTATGATCACAAACATTTTTAACACATCATGTTGATTATTTATTTTTAGCGCTTTATTGTTTACACATATATTTTTCCACTTATGAGCTGAAAATAAAGGATTATTGATATATGTTATGCACTATTTATTTTACTAGCCGCATTCTATATGCTATACCTTAATGTATATCTATATTTAATTCAGCACTTTAATAGGAATCATCATTTTTTACTTATGGGACATATTTATGTAATGATTCATGTTTTTTAGAAGAGCGTTATCTCTTAATATTCTAGTTAGGACATCACGGATATAGACACACTGATCCATATACCATTAAAAACAAGTCAGCAATCACAGTTTCCATATTTCCATTCTCCTAAAATTTTACCTTCTGGCTTGCCCATGCAAAGAAAAGCAAAAGGTTATTTTCATTGTAGCCACACCAGCAGTTTATTGTTCACCTTTCATTTGCACCCATGCCACTCAGTTCAACAGTCAAGAACAGAGAGATTTAGCCTTATGTAAGCTCCAAGTTGAGACTTGGAGCTTACACGGAGCTAAATTTGGAAATGGGAGTTGTGACTTGAAGCCTTTTAAAGAGCCGAGGAGTCTTCCTTCTGTCCCCGCATTATGACGCAAGGTTCCTCAGCAACAAATCACCAAGCACCAGTTCTGTCCATTGGAACGAAAACTGGTGAGCCACATGCCCCTATACACAAATGTCAAAGCAGATGTGCATGTGCTGCTGGTGGGGCCACTATTATAAACTTGTAATTTTAGTCTGCATTGACAAAGCATATATTCCCTTTAATGAATAAAGTAAGGTTTCTATGAGAGAAATTATACATTAAAGACATTTGCAAAATACCTTGCTTGCTTGGAGATGGTCTTATATCACTGAGCACCTTTAAGGCACATATGCAAAATTCCAAGGACTCCAACTCAAACTTCTCTCCTGATTTTCATTATGTTCTGTCCAAGATCTAGAGTACCACTTACCTCTCCTGTGTCAGAGTCCTTTGTATGAGCCACCTCTAGTACCCTGTCCACCTCCACATAGTCTGGATTAAACATATCTTCATCTGGCTAAGGGAGAAAAATTAAGATATCAGCCATCTCTGAATTCCAAAATAGGTTAGGCGGGGGGAAAGCATTGTTAAATGCAAATGTAGCTGCTTTTAAATATATATTTTTTTCTCTGTTCATTATGTTTATAACTAAAACACGTATCTTTGCCAGCTAATGATTATGAAACACTGCAGCATGTTAATATTTTGTATTTTCTAGCTAATATGTGAAGCTCTAGTTTAATGCCTGTATATTAGAAAAAAAAAATGTCTACAGAAGTCAATAGAGCAAACTGAAATTTACACAGACTGAGCCAGAGAAATAACTCCTCCCTCCCAACCCCTCTGTGTTTAACCACTTAAGCCCCGAAAGATTTTACCCCCTTCCTGACCAGGGGGTATTTTGCGATTCGGCAGTGCGTGACTTTAACGGACAATTGCGCGGTCGTGCGACGCTGTACCTAAATGAATTTGACGTCCTTTTTTCCCACAAACAGAGCTTTCTTTTGGTGGTATTTGATCACCTGTGCGATTTTTTGATCATGCGCTATAAACAAAAAAAGTGTGACAATTTTGCAAAAATAACAATATTTGTCACAATTTTTTTATATGAAATTCCCCCCCCCAAAAAAAATGTAAAAATCTAAATTTTTTAACATTTTCGGCCAATTTTTTTATGCTACATGTTTGGTAAAAAAAAAAAAAAAAAATCGCAAAAAGCGTATTTTGATTGGTTTGCACAAAAGTTATCGCGTTTACTAACAAAGGGACATATTTTTGTTGTTTTTTTTTAACGCGCAATGGCGGCGATCTGCAATTTTTTTTGCGGTACTGCGACATTGCGGTGGACAGATCGGACCCTTGACTGACATTTTTGACACTTTTGGGGTTACCACTGACATTTCTACAGTAATCAGTGCTATAAATATGCACTGTTACTGTAATGAACAGTAATGAACTGGCAATGAAGGGCTTAACTTTATTTGAGAGGGAGGGGCTGTGTGTGTCCCTAGGGGCGTGATTCTAACTGTGATTGGCTGTGGCTTGAGGTGTAGGAACAATGATCAATGGTCCTACATAGTAGAACCGTATGATCATTGTTTCTACACAGGGGAGAATGACAGGCGGCTTGTTTACACTAGCCGCCTGCCTTTCTCCCTCTCCCCCGGCGATCGCCGAGTGACCGGCGGACATCGGGTCCGCCGGTCACACGCGTGGCAGTGGGGGGGCCCGTGACCGCGCAGGAGCGCGCCTCCGGCGGCATGCGCTCGCTCCCCAGAGCCTCACAGGCTAGCGACATAGACCTACGTCGCTCTGCCTGTGAGGGGCAGACTGCCGCAGTAAATATACTGTGCGCAGTCGGCAAGTGGTTAAACATGGTCAGATAAATATCCAATCAGAGAGGGAGTCTGAAGGCAAACCGCTCATAATGTTCTCAATCTTTATCATATCGGGTCATGGGTGTACTCAGATAAAATAAAACCATGTAAAAAGATATGTTTTAAAATATACAAAACTAATAAAAAAAATGTAAAGAAAACTGATCAAAAACCATTAAATTGGCCCCCAACAGCTAGTGTAAAAGACAAAATAAAGTGAAAAAACACATTAGGCAGACCTCAGTAAATATATGTTTCATCTGAGCTTGTTTGTTACGAAAGCGCTTGATTTTCTGCTGGATCCTTGGATCTTTCTCGAGATCTTCAAGAGTTGCCCATTTACAGTGAAGATATGAGCTATGGGAAACAAGAAATAACTGTTAGAAATAAACAAGAAATAACACATCAACAAAATAGTTTTTATGCTTTTCCCTGCTCGGGTCACCCCCCACAGGTCCTTTTTGCAGCTATAAACTTTTTTATGACAAACATGTTATAGTTACCTGCTGTATGCAATGATTCTGCACAGAGCAGCCCCAATCCTGCTCTTCTAGGGTCCCCACTGGTGCTTCTGGCTCCACCTCTACCACTTCGTATGGGGACACTTGTGCAGGCTTAATCACAAGCTGTACTGCCCTTGTCTATAGACAGTGTGGCTCGGCACTGCCTACCTGCCCTCCACAGGATTTAATTGACAGCAGAAGGAGCCAATGGCTCCCGCTGCCATCAATCCACCCTAGGAGGTGAGAGACAGCAAAGAGAGCCGCTGTTTTCGGGCACAATGCTGGATCGAAATCATGGCTCAGATAAATATAAAGGGGGGGGGGGGGGGGTCCTGAGGCAAAAAAGGTTTTTTTAATTGAATGTAGAGAACACATCGAGGTAAACATCTTAAGGCTCCATGTACACGGGACGCTGGAAATGGCCGTTTAGGAGCAGTTGGGCGTTTTTTTCAGAAGCCCCTGAACCCATCTATATTTTATCTTATCTGTCCATGTACACCAGGTCGTTTACAGTCATTTGCAGGCAGTTGCGTTCAGGGACTTTTTTTAGAACGCAATTATTTGCGTTCGAACGTGTGTTTCCCGGCGTTTCAAACGCACAAACGCGTTTAGCGTTCGCGTTTTTCCATTTTAAAGGGGAATAATTTTTTTGACCTCTAGGAACGGTTCTAAATGCAAACGCCCCTAAACGCCCGCTAAACGCGGGTACAAACGCGACTGAATGGACGTTTCAAACGTCCTAAAAATTCCAGCATTCAAAGGGACTTTTAACAACGTCCCGTGTACATGGAGCCTTAGTCTTTAGAACCACTTTAACCACTTCTGAATCTGCCCCCTTAATGACCAGGCCATTTTTTGCGATTTGGCACTGCGTTACTTTAATGGACTATTGCGCGGTTGTGCGACGCTGTACATAAACGATGTTCTTTTTTTCCCACAAATAGAGCTTTCTTTTGGTGGTATTTCATCATCTGTGCAATTTTTATTGCGCTATAAACAAAAAAAAAAACAAGAAAAGGAGCAACAATTCTGAAAAAACAAAAAAAAAAAAACATTTTTCACATTCTGCTATATAACATTCCCCAAAAAATTAAAAAATCTAATTTTTTCATCCTTTTAGGCCAATTTGTATTCTGCTACATATTTTTGGTAAAAAAAAATTCCCAATAAGCGTATTTTGATTGGTTTGCGCAAAAGTTATTGCGTCCTCAAACTAGGGGAAAGATTTAGGTAATTTTTATTTATTTACTAGTAATGGTGGAAATCTGCGATTTTTAGCGTGACTGCGAAATTGCGGCAGACAGATCGGACAACTAACTGACATTTTTGACACTTTTGGGGGGACCAGTGACACTACTACAGTAAATCAGTGCTAACAATATGCACTGTTACTGTAATATTGACACTGGCAGGGAATTGGATAACCCAGGGGTGATCAAACGGTTAGGTGTGAAACTAGGGCAGTGTTTTCTAACTGTATGGGGGAGGGACTTGTGAAATTTACATAAAGACCTGTGATTCTAAATAGGAGGATCACAGGCGCTCTGTGTTCATTTCAGGGAGAACAACGGTCTGCTGTGTTTACAACAGCAGACCAATGTTCTCTCTCAGTGGGAAGCGATCGAAAGTGCCTGGCGGAAATCGCAGCCATTGGCCCAATGGATCAGCATCTCGTGGTACTGGTGCTAGAGTGCACCAGTCTATGAAGACAATTTATCCAAAGAGACACTAACACTTAGTTTGAAAATCTGCCGCCTCTGCTGCATATATCAGAGCTGTCTCTCCGTTCACCGACAGTTGCCAAGCCCCTCCCCTATGCGCGTGACGGCACCAGGACTCCATGCCTTCCTCAGGGGGATAAATTGTCTGCATAGACTGATGCACTCTAGCACCAGTATCACGTGAGTGAATTTTTAACTTTTGTAATAAAAAACCCGTTTTATACGTTATTGCACTATGGCTCTACTTTATTTTGTCCCCCACATGGATGGTTGATTAATTAACGGCCCATCGGAAACTTATCCCTCTCTGGGCGATTACCATTGAGGAGTGAATGGTGGAAATCCAGGAGAGCATCACATAAATCCAAGAGCAATTATTCACACCATGAGGTAAGCACATACCCTTATGGGGAGTTACTAAAAGGAGGAACGTCCATAATTGCTCATCTACATTCCTAGAACGGCTCATCACTAACCGGAGTATTAATCTAATAAGGTTGATTAATCACCACCACAGACTCTACATAGAACTGTGAACTTGCACATTGCAACAGTGTTTCTACATTCAAAAAGGCACAGTCTTTGCAACATTGTTTAAATCACTATAGTGGATACACTTGTTTATTATTCAAGGGCTTATGACACATATTTTTTTTTTTCAGCAAGTGGCATTTGGTTTTATTGTTGGTTTATAACTATCACTGATTCTTAATTAAGCACATTCAGGAATTTGTTTGCACTTATATGGTTCACATCACATTGATTATACACTATTCACAAATGCAGAAGTAATTTTATTTATTTATTAGTAACGGGTTATTTATAATTATTTTTTTTGTTATAATTATTTTGATTTTCAGCACGTATAATTTTATGTGCAGCACTTTAACAAAACATTTGATTATTAGTACCTACTTAAAGAGGAAGTAAACCCTCCTCTGCAATCTTTGCCTATAGGCAAGATAAGGCTTACCTATAGGTACAGTAAACAGGGCTCAAAATTTCAAATCCTGGGCTACTAGCCAGGCCTTAAGAGTTACTTGCCACCAGTTGCCCTTACCCTGGCCTGACCCTAATTCCGCCCCTAAACACACCCTCATAAATTATATTTTATTTAGATTATACATAGTACAGGAGACAGCCAGAGAGACAGCAGACATGGTACAGGAGAGGGTCATAGACTGGAGAGATGGCACAGCAGACAGAGACTGGAGAGATGGCACAGGAGACAGACTGGAGAGATGGCACAGGAGACAGACTGGAGAGATGGCACAGGAGACAGAGACTGGAGAGATGGCACAGGAGACAGACTGGAGAGATGGCACAGGAGACAGAGACTGGAGAGATGGCACAGGAGACAGAGACTGGAGAGATGGCACAGGAGACAGAGACTGGAGAGATGACACAGGAGACAGAGACTGGAGAGATGGCACAGGAGACAGAGACTGGAGAGATGGCACAGGAGACAGAGACTGGAGAGATGGCACAGGAGACAGAGACTGGAGAGATGGCACAGGAGACAGAGACTGGAGAGATGGCACAGGAGACAGAGACTGGAGAGATGGCACAGGAGACAGAGACTGGAGAGATGGCACAGCAGACAGAGACTGGAGAGATGGCACAGCAGACAGAGACTGGAGAGATGGCACAGCAGACAGAGACTGGAGAGATGGCACAGCAGACAGAGACTGGAGAGATGGCACAGCAGACAGAGACTGGAGAGATGGCACAGCAGACAGAGACTGGAGAGATGGCACAGCAGACAGAGACTGGAGAGATGGCACAGCAGACAGAGACTGGAGAGATGGCACAGCAGACAGAGACTGGAGAGATGGCACAGCAGACAGAGACTGGAGAGATGGCACAGGAGACAGAGACTGGAGAGATGGCACAGGAGACAGAGACTGGAGAGATGGCACAGGAGACAGAGACTGGAGAGATGGCACAGGAGACAGAGACTGGAGAGATGGCACAGGAGACAGAGACTGGAGAGATGGCACAGGAGACAGAGACTGGAGAGATGGCACAGGAGACAGAGACTGGAGAGATGGCACAGGAGACAGAGACTGGAGAGATGGCACAGGAGACAGACTGGAGAGATGGCACAGGAGACAGAGACTGGAGAGATGGCACAGGAGACAGAGACTGGAGAGATGGCACAGGAGACAGTCAGAGACTGCAGAGATGGTGCAGGTACTGTGGAGATGGATGCTTTCCCCCCCCCCCTTCCCTCCCCCTCCTCTGTGTGCAGGCATGGCCAGACCCAGACTCCTCTGTTTACTTTCCCCCCTCCCCGACCCTTACTCCCTCGTCCCTGCACAAACTTCTACCTAGAAGGCTGTTACCTTGAAGTCTTACTTGCTGCCAACTCTTCTTCCTCCTCCTCGCTGCCCTGGGACACGCATCTTTTTTGCCGCCTCAAGTCCAGAATGTCAGTGAGCAGAGAATCCATGGGGCTGTGCTGGAAACTTCATTTCCCAGCGTGCAGCGCGGCTCACAGCCCTCCATAGAGATGACTAGGGAGGCAGATCCTGCGGCTTGTCTAAAGCCGAGCAGAACCGCCCGCCACCCTAGCCGAGCCGAGCGGACCGGCAACCACCTGAGCCAAGCTGCAACACTCGCATTCAAATAAATTCCACTCGCCAAATGCGACCAGGCGAGTGGAAATTTTGAGGGCTGCAGTAAATATCTCCTAAACATGTACCGTTTAGGAGATATTTACCTTACATGCAGCCAGTGACATCACTGGCGCATGTGCTCTGAAGGAATGGCCGCTGGTGCCGTTCCTTCAGAAGCCCGTGCCGTGACCGTCAACTCCCGTGCGCGTAGGAGTGACGTCACCGCGGCTCCGGCCAATCAGATGGCCAGATGCCGCGATCCCGGAAGACGGGCGACTGAACATGTCGCCCCTTAACAGAGGTAAGCGGGCGGCACGGCGGGAGCTCGTTCTAAGGTAAGCATTTCATAATGAGCTAGTATGCGATGCATACTAGCTCATTATGTGTTTCTCTTTCAGATTGAAAAAAAATAAAAAATTTGGGTTTACAACCTCTTTAAAGGGAAGGGATCAGTGCCTGTAGCAATTAAAAACCATCATAGCTGATCACGGGATTTGCTTATGTTATGCTTTTTAAAGTTTGGTGCACTCTAAGCACCAGAAAAATGCGAGTGTTTTTATATTTAGTGTTTAATAAACTGGTTGTTTTAGAAGATAAAGCACTAGGTCCAGCTTTCTCTATTTATTATTTGGGTGTATGGAGATAATGTAAGAGAAGGTGGTTTCCAAACTCAAGATTGCCACCAAAGGAGTGAAATAGCATAAAACAGATGCCCGTTGGTTGGTCTTATCCCCCAGTTGAGGGCACATCGGATGAGGAGATTATCACTAATGTATGTGGATGATTGGAGCACATAGTGATGAAGAATAATTAAGGAAACTGTTGTTTGGATATGTGAACACAAGCCTGCTTTTTATGAAAGATTGAGCATATGCAAGCAAATTCATACCAAAAGACACTTTATGGACTGATGCATTGTTTGTTTTGTGAATGTTATATATGGTTTGATATGATATGCTGAATCTGAAAATTGCTATGCAAACAGACAAGTGTAAATGCAGCCTAAGGTTCTATACATAATTTTTAGTTTGGAAAACAGTCTGCCCAGTAATTATTAACTATACATTCAAAATTCCACAAGTTAACTGAAGTGAGCATGCGTATGCATTCATTTCTGACTTACAAATTTCTATACTTGACATAAAATTCCTCCACTTCCATTGGCAATCCTCCAGGTATGATCTGTAAGACAAAGAAAAGAGTGCAATTAGGTAATGAGGGCAATTTTTCTGTTCATGTAAAGCCACACATTGGATTTTATCTTGATGGCCTCCATGCATCAAAATTAATCTGAAGGTGAACCCAAGCAAAAAAGATAAATACAGGTCTGAAAATCATATACTTTATGTAATTTGTTTTAACTGTCAAACACGCAGAATTGACAAAACGGCTTTAATACCATCACCATCTACTAAAGTATATTTCTTTTTAACTAAGGTGGACCCCAATGATGGCCATAGCTTCATCTGCAATGTTAGCAATTTAAAGTAGAACCGCAAACAAACTGTTAAATACAAAGATGAAATACATATATGAAAACAGTTCCAAAGGGTTTGTAATTCTGTTTAGCAAATTTTATGATCTAGACCAGCCTTTTTCAACCAGAGTGCCCAGGCAATCGTAGGTGCCTTCAGGTTTCTTCAGGGGTGCCTTGGCAAAATGCCTAAAAATTCCCAGCACAGCAATTCCCCGCTGACACAGCAACGCTAAAAGACCAGGGCCAACACTTTAATGAAGAACCGAGGAGCGGAGGTTAGAACAAAGGGTAATGCCACAAACTGATAGTGCTCCTTTCTCACAGTGAATGAGAGGAAATGCTAATGCCAGTGTAAATAGGAATGTGCAGGTAGGCATCTTTGATGTCTAAAGAAGCCAGGGAACCCCCTTGACGCAGGGATGCCACCACCATCCGAAAGGGCTTCATCCTGAATTATTGCACCCGCACAAAACGGCTCAGGGCCTTGAGGTCCAGAATCAGACGAACTTGCCCTCCTTCCTGGGAACCATGAAAGTGTATGAATAAAACCCCCGAAAACTTTCCGACACTGGAACAACAAGTCCTGCCCTGCCCACAACAGAGCTTGCAGCCGATCCAGGGGCAGGTGCACATTGGAAGGAAAAAAAAAAAACCTTTCTGGAGGACAAGAAACGGAATTCCATCTTGGAACCGGATACAATCACCTCGTGGACCCACTGGTCGCTGACCTGGGAGTTCCACGGCCCTGTAACCAGCAAAGACGCCGCCCCCAAACCCCCCCCCCCATTGAATTTGTAGCCTGGTTATCACTTTATATGGCCATTTGGTACATAAGCATCTCGTGAAGCAGAAAAAACAAGACTACACAAGAACATGAAAACAAGTAAGCAACGGAACACTGATGGAACTCACATCTTTTTGAGCAACCCTTGAAGATAAGATCTTTTCTATTATATTGGCATCGTCTTCAGGAGGCTCCTAAAATAATGCAAAATGCCAGAGAAAATTAATAAACAAAATAAACAAATTCTTAAAATGAAACTAAAGGCAAGAAATAATCGTCTAAGCTCCAATCGTCAGACACCTGCAAGGTTCCTTGCAGGCATTCTTTTTCCAGGTGCTGGTTTTGGCCATCTTGATTAGTCACTGCGGGATGATATCACTCCTGTACTTGCATGGGAGTCATTCATCCCAGCAGACTGGCACTGTGCCGGAATTGTAAATGGAGCGCAGCTCCGTGTACATTTTGCAGAGAGAGGATTGCGGACAGACAGGTAGGTTTATTTTATTGCAGAAGAGACATAGCATTTGTCTTCTGCAATAAAGAGCCTGCCTGTTAACCATTCTTTGTTGTTTGCCCGCATTTCTGCTTTGACAGAATACCTCTGCTATTTTCTTTAATGGAAATTATTATGCAATTTCAGTACACATTCATTTCATGTAATACTGCAGAGTTTACCGAAAATAGTTCAGATTTCATTTTCACAATTTAAAATGAAAACTCTACTTTTGCTAAAAACCTAATGTAAAAATTCCTACACAAACCACTGAAAAACAAACCGTCTTTGCATTTCAATCTGCAGCTGATGTGATTTTCTCAATTGGTTATTAAATTCAAATGCTTCCTCCTATTAATACAGTATCCTGAAGCAATTCTCTTCATTGTGTATAGAACTTAAGTAGAATATTGAAATATATCACCAAATATATGGAGACCTAACCATCACCACCTACGTGGGTTAAATTCCAAAACCCTAGGCTGCAATACAGAATTGGCTTTCATTTTTCTGGGAAATCTTTTCACAAAATTTTGGAGTGAGTCTGTAGAAATGATCATCAGTTTAGACAAATGATCATTTATGAGGTCAGGTATTGATGTTTGAGGATCTGGCTAGCAACTGGCATTCCAATTCATCCCACAAAATGTCTAGTAGGGTGGAGGTAGATCTCTGTGCGGGCATTTGAGTTTATGAACACCAAACTCAACAAACTATGCCTATATGCAGGGCAGCCATCAGAAATTTTGGGGCCCCTTACACAGCTTTAGACCTGGGCCCCTCCGGGCCTGACAATCAAAATTCCCCAGGGCCATCTCGCCACTCCGCCCACTAGCCATCCCACCGAGCCCTTCAGTGCACCCACTTTTGTTTGAACATTCTTACATCTTAATATATGGAAATTAATCGCTTCCAGCAAAGAGACATCTCCATATATTCAGCAAAGAGACAGCTCAATCCTGCAAAAAGAAATTCCAATCGACCAAAGAGACAGCCCAATCCAGTAAGAGACATCTCTTTGGCTGCATCAGCTTACTCTGCGGCCATCCTGCTTTAGCAATTGCTAGTTACTACAGCAGTAACAACTCAATCTCGTTGGTTGGGCCTGTTCGGCCAGGCCCCTCGGGACGCCTGGGCCCCCTACATGTGATGGCTGTCCTGCCTATATGGAATTGGTTTTATGCATAGGGGCACAATCATGCTGAATAAGAAAAAGAATCCGAATGGTTTAAAACCGTTCCCTGCACTGGAAACATCTGAACTTGATAACCTGGAAGCATATCTACGTACTTTTGTTATAGATTGTAGATGTGACAGACAGGTGTTCAAACAATTTTGAAAATATATTTTCTGGCTGTTTTAATGGCTGCACTGATCAAATGTCACATTTCTGGCACTCCATGAAAAAAAGAAGTTTCATTTTTGGGAACATACTCAAAGGCTCGAAGTCACCTAAACGGAGACAGAAACTGCCGCATGAAGAAAGCAGATTCTCCTGTTTAGCAATTACACTGAGAAAAGATACTTTAAGTATCTTTGAGCTATGAACACATGCTTGAAAGGAATTTTATTTTTTTTAAACTAGATTTTACTGCCACTTTAACTCTACCAAACTATAAAGGTATAGAACACGTTGGACTCCCATTAATGAATAAATATACGATCTAAAGTTCTCACCTCAGCCTGCCATGCCAGTGTGGATGCAGACAATGCAGAGGCTCTCCCAGCTCCCAACACAGCGATAGTTTCCCCATCATCATCTACCACTTTAAAATCAAGATCTTCATTGTATTTTCGTCGTTTCACCTGTCGCCCAGACCTCCGTTTCTGTAAAGGGAAAAGAATAAGTTGAAACTGAAAACAATAAGATAGATACAGTCAGTGCAATACTATTAATAAAAATAAGTCAATTATGTGGTGCACAGCCAAGCACTGCGCAGTGATTTCACAACACAAATACTATATTCAAAATATTCAAAAAGCGTAAAATATATATTATATATACACACATACATATAGATAGATAGATAGATAGATAGATAGATAGATAGATAGATAGATAGATAGATAGATAGATAGATAGATAGATAGATACATATCTATCTATCTCCAGCTGCTTCCCGGTAGTAAATTAATAAGTGACATAATATAACAATTAGTTCTTTATTAAAACACCCCGCAATAAGATACACCTACAGAATGACATTGAGAAAGCCCAATCACGGGGCACAACGTGTCTAGGCGGGAGGAGCAGAGCCTGTGAGGTTACGCCAGAATCGCGCCGCATGTAGTGATGAGTCGGTTGGAGATATTGTTTTTAGCGCTTTGATTCTGTAAGTGTATTTTATTGCGGGGTGTTTTAACCACTTAAAGCGGAGTTCCAGCCATTCACTCACCTGTCCAACGGTCCAGCGATGCGGCCGCCCGAAGCCTCGATCCTCTCCCTCGGCGCCGGCATCACTGCTGTGGGCACCCGGCTGTGACAGTTTGCGGCTTCACAGCCGGGTACCCACTGCGCATGCGCGAGTTGCGCTGCATGCCGTGATTGGCTGGCAATCTTCTGGGACCTTTGACGTGTCCCAGAAGATTGCAGGGAGGGAGGGGGAGAGGAGAACTTCCGCTCAGGGCGCTGCGGCGCTACGAGGCGGAAGTGGGAGCGGGTACCTGTCAAAACTAGGTACCCCCCCCCCAAAAAAAAATGACATGCCAAATGTGGCATGTCAGGGGGTCAGGACTCCCTAAAGCTGAAGTTCCACTTTTGGGTGGAACTCCGCTTTAAGGACCGGGCCTATTTCTGACACTTGTTGTTTACAAGCTAAAATAAGTTTTTTTTTTTTTTTTTTACTAGAAAACTAATTAGAACCCCCAAAAATTATATATATTTTTTTTTAGCAGAGACCCTAGAGAATAAAATGGAGATCTTTGCAATATTTTTTATCACACCGTATTTGCGCAGCAGTCCTCCAAACGCAATTTTTTTGGAAAAAATTCACTTTTGAATTACAAAAATAGGAAAACAGTTAGCCCAATTTTTTTGTATAATGCAAAAGATAATGTTACGGAGAGTAAATAGATACCCAACATGTCATGCTTCAAAATTGCGCACGCTCGTGGAATGGCGACAAACATTGGTACTTAAAAATCCCCATAGGCAACACTTTAAAAATTTCGACAGGTTACCCGCTTAGAGTTACAGAGGTCTAGGGCTCAAATTATTGCTCTCGCTCTAACGATCGCAGTGATACCTCACATGTGTGGTTTGAACACCGTTTACATGTGTGGGCGGGACTTTGTTTGCTCTCGCTTCTGCGCGCGAGCTAACGGGGGACAGGGCGCTTTCATTTTTTTTTCCCTATTTTATGTATTATTTTTAAAAAGCTTTTTTTAATTTTTTTTTTATCATTTATATTCCTATTACAAGGAATGTAAACATCCCTTGAAATAGAAATAAGTATGACAGGACCTCTATATTGTGAGATGTGGGGTCAAAAAGACAATAAAACAAGAAAAAAAAAAAATGCTGAAAAAAAATAATTGTCTTTTTAAACCGGTTCCTAGGAGACAACGATTGACGTCGCTCCGGTTCTCCAAGACCATAGAGTCGAGTGGGGGCCATCTTGCCCTCACTAGACTTCCTGTCTGAGGTGCGCGGACCAGATTGTTTTCCCTGCTGCCGGCGGGTCCAGTAAGCGTGGAAAACGACCGGGACGCGGCGGGAGGGGCACCTCTTCTGCTGCACCAGAAGGGTGATCCCTTGGCGAATTCGCCGCTGGGACCACCCTTATCTGAAAGAGGACCGCCTGCCGTTTAAAAAAATACAGAGGTTATTGGGATTGGGAGTGATGCTCAATTTGTCTCTTCAGAATTCCCCTTAGGTGTTTGATTGTGTTCAGATCAGGAGACATACCTGGCCACTAAATCACTTTCACCCTCTTCTTCAGAAATGCAACAGTGGCCTTAGACGTGTGTTTTGGATCATTGTCATGTTGGAAAAGTGCACGACAACCACGAGCACGGAGTGATGGTAGCATCTTCCTATATAATATAGAGCAGTACATCTGTGAATTCATGATACCATCAATGAAATGCAGCTCAGCAACACTTATGCAGCCCCACAGAAGGACACTGCCATGTTTCACTGTAAGCACCATGCATTTTTCTTTGTACTCCTCCCCTTTGCAATGCTGTACAGTTTTGAAGCCATCAGTTCCAAAATATCTTGGTCTCATCACTCCAAAGTACAGAGTCCCTGTAGTCTTTTTCAGCATGAGCCCTGGCAAATTCTAGGTGATCTTTTATGTGCATGGGCTTTAGGAGAGGCTTCTTTCCTGGACGACACGCATGCATGCCATTCCTCTGTAGTGTACGCAGTTTTGTGTCACCGGAAACAATCACCCAAGTTTGGCTTTCTACTTCTTTAGCTAACTGCAGTGAACTTGCATGGCGATTTTCTTCAACTCTTCTCAACAGAAGACGCTCCTGTCTAGGTGTCAACTTCCATGGGCGACCTGGACATCTCTGTAGGATGGATGCAGTTCCATCTTTGTTAAATTTTTGTATCACTTTTGCTCCAGTATTCTGACTGATAAGTAAAGCTTTGCTGATCTTTTTGTAGCCTTCACCATTCTTGTGTAAATAAATTATTTTCTTTCTCAGGCCTTCTCTTCCATGTGGTGCCATTGCTGATAGAATGAAATAGAAAGGGTTTTTTTTTTGTTAACCACTTTAGCCCCGGAAGGTTTACTCCCCTTCATGGCCAGGCCATTTGTTTCCGATACGGCACTGCGTTACTTTACCTGACAATTGCTCAGTTGTGCAACACTGTACCCAATTTATGTCCTTTTTCCCCCCACAAATCGAGCTTTCTTCTGGTGGTATTTCAGCACCTCTGCAGTTTTTATTTTTGTTGCATTATAAACACAACACAATTTAAAAAAAAAAAAATAAAAAAATATATATATATTTATTACTTTCTGCTATAAAACATATCGAATAATTAAAAAAAAAAAAAATCGAATTTCTTCATCAATTTAGGCCAATATGTATTCTGTATATTATATCTCTACATATTTTTGGTTAAATAAAATCCCAATAGGCGTATATTGATTGGTAGTTATTGCATCTACAACCTTTGGAACAGATTTATGGAATTAATTTATTTTTTTTACTAGTAATGGCGGCGATCAGCGATTTTTAGCAGGACTGCGACATTTCGGCGTACAAATCTGATATTGACACCTTTAAAAATGGACTGTTACTGTACTGACATTGGCAGGGAAGGGGTTAACATCAGGGGCGATAAAAGGGTTAAATGTGCTTCCTAGGGAGTGCTTGCTTTGTCAAGGGGTGCTTTGACTGGGGGAAGACAGACATCCATGTTTCTGCTTAGCAGAAACACAAGATCTCCATCTTTCCCTCTCCCAGAACTCCATTCTGGCTCCAACGATCGCTGGCGAACATCAGGTTCCCTGGACCCACTGATTGGCTCTCGTTGTGCTCAATCACAGTGGTAGCTGGTCGCTGGCAGCGCGCGTGCTCCAGATTCAGTGCACAAAAGGACGTACAGGTACGTCATTTTCCGCAGGAGGGCCTCCCTGCCACAGTAGATCTGCGTGGGGTGGTCCATAAGCGTTTAAGTAAAGTCCTTTTATATTCAACTGTCTGCTGGACACCTGTTTAAGGAATAATTCCCCTGTAGTTGAATTCTTGTTAATTAGGATTCTGTTGTCTAAAATTTAGCTTTGCTTCTAAGACTTTTATTGGGGTGTATTCATTTTTGCAACATGGTCTAGAATGAAAGAAAAGAAAAGGTTTTCAGATAAATCGGTTAGGGTGTACTGAATTATGCTGAGCACTGTATGTATATATTTATATTTTCTTTTGAGACTTTGGACTGTTTATATGTTATTAATTTACGTGTTGTGCTACGCTGATTTTTTAAAATATAGTTCTAAAAATTGACATATTACACTGAAAAACTGCATTTCCATATCATGTGCATGTGGGAAGCATACAAATCTGGAGCCATTCTTTACCCAATTGAGGACTAGCATGTTACACCCCTATTTCGTGTCCAAGCCGTTTTTTTGGCAAAATGATAGTTTGATCGCCAATCACCATTCAACACTGTACCCAAATTAAGTTTACATAATGTGTGAAAGTGAATGCTGGCTGCAAACCACAGCCATTGTTTTACACTGTGTGATGCTGTGATTGGTCACCAAAATCAACTGGTTCTGTGTGCCTTCTATTTGTGAACTGCACTGTCCAATAGAAAGTTGAATTCTTAGTAGAGAGTGTTCATGCACACACTAGGGAGCTCAGAAGAACGCTTTGAAAGAAATGGTGTTTTAAAACAACCCGCCCCAGTAGTGCACCATTCAACCATTTATGTAGAACGGGAAGCCAGCAAGTGGTTAGGCACTTCTTGACGAGATCCAACATAAAGCTCCCCATCTCAGCATCAGTAAAGCTGAGTAGAGCAGTGAGGGAGCAATGGAAAGGTGAAGGAGGCGAGAAAGGGAAAGGGGTAGGCTCAATTTTAGCAAATATGGTCCAGAATGGAGTCAAGTTAATTGATCTTCACTGTGGTTTTCACCCCTTTTTGGGTTTTAGATTACATTTATTCAGAACTAAAAATTTTCTACAATTTTGCTTTGGAGAATTACTTAACCACTTAAGCCCCGGAAGATTTTACCCCCATTCCGACCAGGGGGTATTTTGCGATTCGGCACTGCGTGACTTTACCGGACAATTGCGCGGTCGTGCGACGCTGTACCTAAACGAATTTGGCGTCCTTTTTTTCCCACAAACAGAGCTTTCTTTTGGTGGTATTTGATTACCTGTGCGATTTTTTGATCACGCGCTATAAACAAAAAAAGAGCGTCAATTTTGCAAAAATAACAATATTTTTCCCATTTTTTTATATGAAATTCCCCAAAAAAAATTTAAAAATCAAAATTTTTTTACTTTTTCGGCCAATTTGTTTTATGCTACCTATGTTTGGTAAAAAAAAAAAAAATCGCAAAAAGCGTATTTTGATTGGTTTGCGCAAAAGTTATCGCGTTTACTAACAAAGGGAAAGATTTCTGTCATTTTTGTTGTTTTTTAACGTGTAATGGCGGCGATCTGCAATTTTTTTTGCGGTACTGCGACATTGGGGCAGACAGATCGGACCCTTGACTGACATTTTTGACACTTTTGGGGTTACCAGTGACATTTCTACAGTAATCAGTGCTATATATATTCACTGTTACTGTAAAAATACACTGGTAGTGAAGGGGTTAACTTTATTTGGGAGGGAGGGGCTGTGTGTATCCCTAGGGGCGTGCTTTCTACTGTGATTGGCTGGGGCTTGAGCTGTATGGACACTGATCAACGGATCTACATACTAGATCCGAGTGATCAGTATCCTAACAGCAAGGAGAATGACAGGTGGCTTGTTTACACAAGCTGCCTGACATTCTCCCTCTCCCCCGCCGATCGCCGAGTGACCGGCGGACATCGGGTCCGCCGGTCACACGCGCGGGGGGGGTCCGTGACCACGCGGGGGGGCGCGCGCTCGCTCCCTAGACCCTCACAAGCTAGTGACGTAGCCCTACGTCACTTTGCCTGTGAGGGGCTGACTGCCGACGTAGATCGGCGTTAGGCAGTCGGCAAGTGGTTAAAGACTCAATATCTGAAAAAAGAAAATAATAAAACATCTTTTATTGGCCAAAAACTAAAAAACAAAAAAGTTTTCAAGACAGGCTAGGCCAGGTATCAAACATGCTAGGTGACGGGATTGAAGCATTCTTGAGGGCTTGCAAAAAGCACCAATTTAGCCTTAGGCTCCATGTACACGGGACGTTGTTAAAAGTCCCTTTGAATGCTGGAATTTTTAGGGCGTTTGAAACGTCCATTCGGTCGCGTTTGTACCCGCGTTTACGTTTAGAAGCGTTCCTAGAGGTCAAAAAAATTTTTCCCCTTTAAAATGGAAAAACGCGAACGCTAAACGCGGGTCATCGCGTTCGGACGCGTTTGTGCGTTTGAAACGCCGGGAAACACACGTTCGAACGCAAATAATTGCGTTCTAAAAAAAGTCCCTGAACGCAACTGCCTGCAAATGACTGTAAACGACCATGTGTACATGGACAGATAAGATAAAATGTAGATGGGTTCAGGGGCTTCTGAAAAAAAACGCCCAACTGCTCCTAAACGACCATTTCCAGCGTCCCGTGTACATGGACCCTTATGTTCTCCCCCCACCTCAGCTGCCCCTTTTATTGGTGTGGGTGTACTTATTTTTTTACATGCATACACATTCTTCTGCCTGGTCGTGTGCCAAGGGGCCCAATTACTCCAGTAGTGGGTGGCTACTAAATGTTGCAAAGAACACCACCGTGTAATGGCATGGTGCGGTTTTCTGCATTCTCAGATGAGCCCAGGGTGGTCTGATGACATTCACCTAGTAAAGTTTGGAGTTATGGCAACTTAGGTAAAGATACCTTGCTAGGTCTTACTTTAATTCCTAATCAGTGTCAGGAGGTGGCTCTGGTTCCATGGTTAAAGTGTTCTTTTCCCCTTCCTACTCGGCACTATACCTCCTCTCGCCCCTTCATTTCGCTCTATATCTTTACCTACTATGTCAAGTGTAGACAAAGCTATACCATTGATTAGCCTAGCAGTTTTAAGCCACTAAGACCAGACTACCATATGCTACCATGATTGATGTAGTAGAAAATAGAGAAAAAGGAAAACACCAGGGGTGGTTGTCAACAATCCAGTCCAAGGAGGGACAGGAAAGTTGACTAACCTACCAATATTAGTCAACTTTCCTGTCCCTCCTTGGACTGGATTGTTGACAACCACCCCTGGTGTTTTTCTTTTCTCTATTCAATATAGGGATGTGGCTGTGGGTGGTTGTCATTAGAGCCAACATCGTTTAATTATATCGGACGTAGAAGAAAATAGTCTATCAACGGTAGAGAAATTGTGTTTTCTCAACATGTAACGTACATTTCTTATAGATCTACAATGAACTGCTAAGTCACTCTTTATTGATCTTTATATTTGCACAGAATGTGTGTCTTCATTCGGACCAAAATCCATTGCAAATGTTGTAACCCAAGATTTACAGCTTGTATGCTTGACATTTTCTATTGTTCTGGATCCTTGCTGAAAATCAATAAAAGTCAGTTATCAAAAAAAAAAAAAAAAAGAAGAAATGATTTAGCGGTTTCACTTGTAGTCTGTGTAAGGACTTTTCCCACAGATGTTCTGCAATTTCTGCTTATGGAGTTTCTCATTTCCTTAGTTTTTGAAATCCCTTGGGTATACTTAACTCAAGTGCACTCCAGGCAAACATTAAATACACAGCTTGAGTATATATAGGGGATATTTAGGAAAACTGGAGTGTGCAAAATTTGGTGCAGCTCTGCATTAAAACCAATCAGCTTCCAGGTTTTATTGTCAAAGCTTCATTGAATAAGCTGAAGTTAGAAGCTAATTGGCTACCATGCACAGCTGAACAAGTTTTTTTTACCCCTTAGCCCCGGTTTACATTTGTGCAGCTGCGGAGATCGCATGTAATTCGGAGCGCACTGCTCCTTCATTACATGCGATCTCCTGTGCGGATGCGAATTCAGCCATACACTTTGTATGGCTGAAATTCGCACTGCACCCGCAAGACGCACAGGAGGCATTTTTTCAGCCGCATCAGGATTGGATCGCACAGTGGTTCACACTTGTGCGATCCGATCCCGTGCGAACTGTCAGATCGCACTGCGATATGCGATCAAACTGGGGGTGTCGTTAACATTTAATTGACACCCCCTGCGTATCGCATATGGCAGTGTGAACTGCCTCTTGAGCGGATGCGATGCGGGAACAGGCTGCGACTTCGCAGCACTCCCGCATCACACAAGTGTGAACCAGCCCTTAAGCCTAGTACACAAAAAGGGGGGGGCTTGAGAGGATCGGATGTTAGAATGGCGATCTCTTCTCCCCAGAACACACCGGTCCGAGTTCTTAGCCATTGGCTGAGAGCGCTGATCGGATGCCGATTGGCAGACCTTTTTCGGTCGTGCCCCTGCCGGCCGGCTTCTGTTAGACCAGCTGACGTACGCACAGGCCGAATGTTGGCTGATTCTGTTGAACCGGCCGATACTGCCCCGATGTTCGGTCTGTGCATACGGGGTTTTAGTATATTTACTATTCATACAGCCAGGTGATTTGTATTTTTTATGAGATACACATCCCTCTGCTAGTCAGGATGATCGGTCATTAAAAAACTCAAAGTCGCTTGGACAACTTCAGGAGAAGTCCAGTTGATTGCAATCTATAACAAGAGATTATCACACTACATTTAGCATTTATCATGACTGTTACAAGGATCAGCTCTCTTTTCACTAGACAGCAATGATGATGGAGAATCACTGGCCAATGAATAGACTGGTGGAGAAAAAAAGGACAACATGAACCAGGAAGCTGGAATGCTGAGCCAGCAAACATGCATTTCATATGGCTACGCAGTGTAAGAAATGGGTAAAATCACAAGACTGGCTGTGCAGAATTTAAAATCATTTGTCAAAATGTAAATAGAAATGCATTTTCAATGAAGATCCAGCAGTTTGTCTGGAGTTTCACTTTATTGTGTTGCAGTATATTTTTCAAAATTAGATTGCATTTATTTTATATGATAAATGTTTTACTCTGTGTTGTACAAAAACCAAAGTTTTTACTACTGGTAATATTTGGCACCATCTGTTGTACATAACCTGGATTTGTTATGGTACCTGGCTGTCAAGCGACTCTGTGGACTCCTCTGTGCTCGGACATGCTGAGTTCAGCATAGACATGTCACTCTCCATGCCTTCTTCATAGGTTTCTGCTTTCCTCTTCCCTTTCTTCTTTTTCTCTACTGGTGTTGGTCCCTGTTCTTTGCTGAAAAGCAACATGCAAAGAAAGTGACCTTTTAACATCAAAATCGAATATTATAAAATGCTATACAGTAAGGCAGAGCGATTACATTTTAAAATTGCTTTATATGCTTGGGAATGGAAAGGTTAAAGTGGTAGCTTCATGAACTGCTCAACCAAATGTTTCCAATGTAGCCCTTCTTTCCTCAAAATATGCAGCTTAAAGCGGAGTTCCGGGCACAAAATCTGTATTTTTTTTTTGTGCCCCTCCGCTAGCTACACATAACCTGAAAAGGAATTGGATAGTTATTTTTTTTTGTACACTCACCTTGTAATCGAAGATCGTAAATACTCACCTCAGGGTACTTCCTCCTCCAGCGCAGCGGCTCACCCCGTCACTTCCTGCCTCGCGATGATTCCTGGGAGCTGAACGTCATCGCTCCCAGGAATCAATGCGACGGCACCGGCCCCGCACGTCACTTCCGGGCGACACCGCATTCCCCTGCTAAACAGCTTCTGGGCATGCCCAGAAGCTGTTTAGGAATGCGGCGCCGCACCGGAAGTGACGAGAGGGGCCGGTGCGGCGCATTCTGGGAGAAGAAGACGCGGAAGAAGACACCGAAGAGGACCGCGCCGGCTTCAGCTGCCCACAAGAGAGATGGAAACGCTGTGGAAGTATTTCTTCTTGCAGGTAAGTGCGAACCGGGACAGATCAGAGGCTAGCCATTGTGGAATGTGCTAGCCTTGACTGTCCCGGGGGTATGTTCATCAAAAAATGAGATCTGTGCCCGGAACTCTGCTTTAAAGTGTACTTCCACCTTTGCAGTACAATTTGAGAAACCTGAAGCATTTTTTTTAAATATTTCCTACCTTTTTATACGATCGACTGCAAACTATTCTAAACAATTTCAGAGGGACAATGCGGGACAGAGTCTGTTTCTCCTCATTAACATACAACCCAGAATCCAAACCTCAAGATATTTAACCCTTTTTGTTAAGGCAGTGTTGAAATTGGTTTAAAACAGATAATGAATAATTAAGGAGGTAAGAATGTGCTGGCGCAGGTGTGGATGTGTAGGGTTAGGGTTAGTATGGCTGTATGGTTGGCTTACCGAGGGCATAACGAACCCGGAAAGATTCTTTATACTACTGACTACATCTAATATCATTTGGGAAAAGGAAGGCTTTATTCCTCTCAAACAACACCGGATGCACATTTATGTGAGATCGATTCCTATTTTCGCTAAACTTTGAAATCCCTGAGTACTTCCCAGGATCTTACCAGTGTTCTGGGGAATTTTGTTTTACATGTATCTGTGCCTGTTCTAACCTCACGCACATGTATATCTGAATGGAATCCGACCATTCTCCTTTACCTTTGATAACTACACTAAGCCCATGTCAATTAACAGCTTCCCTTTGGTGTAGCTGACGGTTTCCTCCTTTGTCGATATTTACTTGCATAAATACACATACATCGTACAATTTGATTGAATCGATCAAGACCAAAACTAAGGATTTTCTATATATAAAGAATACTTTGAAACAGCTGGAGCCTGAGGAAGCACTCATAGCGAAACGCGTAGTTCCAGCAACTCCTTAGATTTTCATACAGTCCCTCTATGGGCTCTCTGAAATTTAAGTACTCTGCTTTATGTATAATACATGTATACAAAATTGTAACTAATATGTATGTCGGTCTGTTTTTAATGTATACTAAATTAAAACTTTTTATTAACTTTTAAATATGGACTGAATCTGGAAAGAATTATTGTATCAGTGGCACATTTAAATCCCCTTTGGTTCCACCTCTGCCCACCTTGGACAGGGTTGGAAACCCCCTCCTTTTTCTTTACACAATGTATTGTAACAACAGATCACACTGTCTCTAAACAATGCACCCTGTGCTTGCGCATTATACAGACCACAATGCGTGCCTGCTGGTGTGAATGGGCCATAATCGTAAAACCATTTGATACAAATGAAGAAAACAGATATAAATCATCAATTTATCAGCTTAATTAAGAAAAAAAAAAAAAAGTGTTTAAAACAACTGACTTTAAAGAAGAACTCCACTCTCTTGTTTAACATTGACTATATGAAATCTTTATGCTGCTAGGATTAGCAAATAGATAGGAAAGTATATTAACTAGTTTTTATTTTTTTATGTTTTACATTCCTTTCATTTACTTCCTGGTTTTCATGCCCAGGCAAATTATGTCAAAAACCCCAGGAGTCTCGGGGGGGGGGAGGGGTTTTCTCAGCTAAACTCACCCACCTTCCTACATGCCTTAGCTAAGGGCAGATGGATTCCAGGAAGTAATCTGCCCCTAGTCAAGATGACCACGGCCAGAAATGCTAGGGATGATTTTCAAAATGATTTCTCAGCGAAACAAAGCATAGAGACATGGATGGGTGAGGTTACTTTGAATGGTAAAAATTTAATAAAAAGCATTTTTTGGTTTGTAGTGCTCAGATGCAGCGCAGTTCTGCTTTAACTACTTGCCTACTGGGCACTTTCACCCCCTTCCTGCCCAGGCCAATTTTCAGCTTTCAGTGCTGTCGCACTCTGAATGAAAATTACGCAGTCATGCAATACTGTACCCAAACTACATTTGTATAATTTTTTTGAGACCGACATAGCTTTCTTTTGGTGGTATTTAAAGCGGTAGTATCCCGCTTTTTTACACTTTTACCTACAGGTAAGCCTATAATAAGGCTTACCTGTAGGTACAAATAATATCTCCTAAACCGGCATGGTTTAGGAGATATTTACAGTGCATGCGCGGGAGTGACGTCATCGCGGCTCCGGCCAATCATCGCGCCGGAGCCGTCTCTTCCAGCCAATCACCGCGCCGGAGCCGCCGAACCCGGAAGAGACGGCGAGGGATCATGGCAGCGCCCGCAGCGTTTTCCGGGGGTCCGTGTCGGGGCTTCGTTCGTTAAGGTAAGTAATACATAATGAGCTAGTATGCGATGCATACTAGCTCATTATGCCTTTGTCTTGCAGGGTTTTTTTTTTAACTTTGGGTTTACAACCGCTTTAATCACCACTGGGTTTTTTAATTTTTGCTAAGCAAAGGAAAAAAGACGATTTGGAAAAAAAAAAAGTTTTTCTTAGTTTCGGTAATAAAATTTTGAAAATAAGTAATTTTTCTCCTTCACTGATGTGCACTGATAGGTGGCACCGATATGCAGCACTGATGGGCACTGATAGGCGGCACCGATATGCAGCACTGATGGGCACTGATAGGCGGCACTAATAGTTGGCACTTGCAGGCATCATGGGTGGGTACTGCTAGGGCTGCACTGTTCATGAGGAATGCCGATAACCAGCATTTCCTGTTTACACTGTATCACCTGTGATTGGACACAGCTGATCACATGGTAAAGAGCCATAGGGCTCTTTCACACGGGCGTTCCGATCAGATCCGCTTGTCAGTTTTTTTAGGCGGATCTGATCGGATGCCCCATTCAGCGATATGGAGCAGCGGATGTCAGCGGTGACATGTCCGCTGACACCCGCTGCCATCTGCATTCGATCCTGTCCGTGAAATCCGGACGATGGAAACCCTATTTTCCATCTTTCCTGGGGATCGGATGAGAGCAGATGAGAGCGGACAGGCGGTCCGCTCTCATCCGATTCCCCATAGAGAGCAGCGGGGCTCTGACACCTCCCTCCCCGCACACAGTGCAGAGACGGAGCTGTCATCCGCCGGCTCAGCTGGGATCGGCGGATCGATCCCCGCTGAGCAGAGCACGGTCCACAACAGAATGCGGACCGTGTGAAAGGGGCCATAGGCTCTTTTCACCGTGACCGGTGAGGCCCCGTGTCCCAGGGACACGGCACACCACCGATCGCCGCGTTGCTCGCACCCGTGCGAACGCATGCGTGGCAAGAATGGGAGGTTGTCATAGGACCTCCTCCCAGAACGAGAGTGTGCCCACCCGCCGTTTAGTAAAATGCAGTGAATATAAAAAAGAAGACCCTAACTAGAGAGCATGTAACATTTAAAAGTAGATAAAGTCCATTACACACATGTGGGAAAGTCTGAAGGCATTTATTTATTGCAGTTACTGATGCCAGGATGACTAGGCGGACTTCCAGCAACTATGTCATCCTGCACACAAGGACTAGGAGCCATGACACGTACAGCAAACTTGCAGGGACAATAAGACAGGAAATAGACATTTGTCTTGTCATGTGATTTCCATCTTATATTTACACAGCACGGTCATATATAAACAGACATGGAACCATCACAGAAACTTTCACATCGGTCTCTTCCCTAGAAAAAAAGATTTCTGATATTCATACTTCAGTCATATACTCCCACAGAGCAGAAGACTTCATGTATACTAGCCTACATTGATAGCGTTTTTTTTTTTTGCCACAGCTACTAAACTCGACTCTTCAATGTACACATAGGCTTTCAGCAAAAATTAGGAGCTGACGCGTTTGGGTGAGCTTCAACCTTCCGCTCCTGAACGTGGAAGAATCGCATTCAAAGATAGAAATGTTTTGACCGAAGGCCACGGGAAAAACATATAAATGGTCTGGACTGGTTTTTGGTGTCCTGGGATGCATTGGCATCCCATTCAAAAAGAATAGTTTGCCTTAGGGTAACACGCATAAGGCTCAATTCACACCACAGCGTATTGCTTTCAGGCGTTTGGAGGCAGGCATTGACATCTAACAAAAACGCTTGTAATCTGCCAAAAACAAAGCTTATGTACTTTTTTGAGCTTCAGGTGTTTTGCTTCCGACCAAATGCTCATATGTGAACAGAGGCCATTGAAATGATTGGGCTTTTGCTTGTTGGGCAATTTGAGACTTTAGAGATGAGCGTTTTACGAGCTTAAAAACGCTCAAGTGTGAGCAGGGCCTCAAAGTGGTTGTAAAGTCAGAAGCTTTTTATCTTAATGCATTCTATGCATTAGGATAAAAAACCTTCTGTGTGCAGCAGACCTCCTCAGCCCCCGAATACTCAACTGAGCCCCCTCTCTATACAGCGATGTGCACGAGTGTCTCTCTCTCCTGATTGGCTGAGATTCAGCAGCAGCGCCATTGGCTCCCACTGCTGTCAAAGTCAGTTAGCCAATCAGGAGAGAGCGGGGGCGGGGCCGAATAGTGGCTCTGTGTCTGAATGGACACAGAGCTGTGGCTCAGCTCTGGTGCCCCCATAGAAAGCTGCTTGCTGTGGGGGCACTCTGCAGGAGGGCGGGGCCAGGAGCGACGGCAAGGGACCTGAGAAGAGGAGGATTTTGGCTGCTCTGTGCAAAACCTACAGTTCGGAGGAGGCAAGTATAACTTGTTTGTTATTTTTAAAGAAAAAAAATATGAGACTTTAGTATCACTTTAACATGCATGTGATAATTCACCGCAATGCATAGCAAATTTAAAGTAACCTCTCATCTCACCTTGACGCCCTCTCCCAGCATGCTATTCAGGTGTCATACCGGTCACTGATCCACCAAAATCTTTACTGTGTGGCCCATATGGTGCCGCACAGCTTCCTCTTCCAGGTTCCTCTTCCAAATTATCAAGGGAGGGGTGCTTGGCGAGTGTACTGATTACATTTAATAGAGTAACTAGTTATCATCCTTTAAATCAGGGCTTGACAAATTTGCCTGAAATTTAGGAGCCAGCTAAAAAAGTTAGGAGCCAGTTTTTTTTTTTTTTTTAACTAACAACCAAGCTTTATTTTAAAAAAAACGGATACTAAATTTACACATAAATACGACTAGAACCTCGCTCTCCTCTATAGGGCAATCGGATGGAAACAGACTGTCCGTCTGTTTCCATTTGATGCCATCTGATCCGATCCATGGGATGGATAGAAAATAGAACCACCATCCGTCTGTTTTTGGCGGACAGGATCAGATGGCGGCAGATTACCGCTCCATAGAGGAGACTGAAGGGTCCGATCAGGTCTGCCTGAGAAACTGACAGGCAGACCTGATCAGACAGCCTGTGTGAAAAGGGCCTTCGGCTCTGTGACATGGCAGGCAGATGATAAAAAAAAATATATATATTTTTTTTTTTTTTATTTTTATTTTTTTTTTTCAATAAATAAATAATAATAATAAAAATTATTATTTTTTAAAGAATTTAAAAAATAAATAATAATAACCACACTCCCTGTCCACGTACCTTTAAGCAAAGGTAAGTGGAAAGGGAGATGAAGCCTGCAAAAACTTCCATCTCATCTCCTCTTGGGAAGGAGATGGGCAGGCATTTAAAACAGGCAGTCATTAGTGACTGCTTGTGAAACTCCCGGCCACCACAAGAGGGCACCGGTTCCCCGTTGGAAGCCTCTCTCATCTCACAGAAGAAGGCCGAAAAGCTGGGGCCTCAATATTCGGACAGCGCGGTAGTCTGTGCACTCAGGGAGGAAGTGGGGGGGGGGCGCAAAAGGGACAGGACACCTCCTGCAGGGCAACCTAGGCGCCAGGTTGCTAATTCTAGTTGCCAATGCGACCTGGTGCCCAAGGTTTGTCGAGCCCTGCTTTAAATAAAATATGAATAAATCTTTGTTGTTCAAGTGCATTTCTTTTTTTGGTCACATCACAACAAAACATGCAAAAATCATGAACTGAACACCCTTCCTGGAAAGGTTTTGCAATACTATTACCACGTTTTCCTGTATCTATATAATAAACTTTTTAAAGAGTAACTCCACTTTTGATGAGGAAAAAACATTTGCCTCTGGGTGATCTATGTACATTGCAAGGATATTAAACTTTGTAGCAGATTCCTACTTTTTTCATTCTGAAGCAGCAGCTTGTTTGTCTGTGTCCATGTGCTAAGGGAATCTGAATGGGAGTGATTGTATAATTATCAATCAGCTGCTGCATCTGCAAGGCTCTAATGAGGAAAGTGAAAGGCCTGGTTCACACCTATGCGTTTTTGTGGTGCTTTCTGCAGAAATGCACTACAGTCCATTTACCATGCTTTTCTATAGGACAAGTTCACATCTATGGTTTTTTTTGTTTTTTTTTTTAGCCACTGCATTTTTGGAAAGGGTAAGGGACTTTTTTAAAATCAAAAAAATGGTGCATTTTTAGTCAAACAGACTTCAATGGAGAAGCTGCAGAAAAGCATTTAGTGCATTTGTACTGTGATTTTACCATGATTTGTGTATTTTAATCTGCCTAATAACAAATTGGCCAATAAATAAATAAAAAAATGCTAAAACGCATCAAAAACAAATGTTAAATGCATGTGCATAAATGCAAAATGCACCGCAGAGATGGATAAAAAGAAAACTGCATAGGTGTGAACCAGACTAAAAGATCTGCATCCCTTTAGATGTGAATTCCCTTCAGGAGTACCTCACCAAAATGACGATTGTGTTTTTAGGGAATGCCCAAAATCTGACTTGTATCTTAGTGCAGACTTCTGGGAAAATCAGTAAGCCAATCACACAAGCAGGAAATTCAATTTCTGGGGGAGCGTTCTTTACTCCATCTGTGTACAGAACGCCTCCAGGTTACCAAATAGCATTGCATTTACAGAAAATTAGAGCTGCAGATTGAAAAGGAAGGTCATTTTGAATAAAAATTCAGTTACAATATGACTTATGTCACAATTGTATACAATATTTTTTTTAATACATAAAAGAGGAGTTACCCTTAAAAACAAAAAAAAAAAAAAAGTGTGCATGGACTTTTGGAAACAGCATGTCTACTAACTCACAGGATGGGTTGTCTCCTACTATTACCTTGGCTAGATATGTTACCAGAGGTATACAAACATGTTATTGGTACAGTGCCTTGAAAAAGTATTCATACCCCTTGAAATTTTCCACATTTTGTCATGTTACAGCCAAAAACTTAACCATGGGCATCTTGGCTGCTTCTCTGATTAATGCGCTCCTTGTCCAGCCTGTCCGTTTAGGTGGACGGCCATGTCTTGGTAGGTTTCCAATTGTGCCATATTTTCGCTTGATGGATTGAACAGTGCTCTTTGAGATGTTGAAAGCTTGGGATAATGGGATTTGTGAATTACCGTAAAATCAATTTCTCTGATGTCCATTGACGGACACACCTCCTGGTATTCATAAACATTAGGTTATACTGCCCCCAACAGGAGGAGGACACTAGGCAGAAAAAAATGTTGGCTACACCCATGGGCAGTCCCAGGGGGTATACTCCCTCTCTCTGCTATAGCCACAAAGTTTTGTAACAAGTAGTGTCAGGAGAATAATAACTCCAGAGGGGTGGGTGCTGTGTCCGTCAATGAACATCAGAGAAATGGATTTTATGGTAGGTCAAAAATCCCATTTTCTCTTTAGTTCATTGACAGACAGAGCTCCTGGTATTCATAATCATTGGGACGTCCCAAAGCAGTGTTAAACATGAAGGGTGGAAACAACCAAAAAATTCCCAAAGCTAAACATTAGCCAACCAGCTCAACCAAGCAACCGAAGCCCACATGTAAAAAAAAAAAAAAAAATACACTCTCAAAGGGGATCAGGTCCTCTAATCAGTAGCCTGCAAAACCTTGCGGCCAAAAAGGAAGCATCCGCAGATGCCAACACATCCACTTTAAAAAACTTTGTAAAAGTGTGGACCGATGACCAGGTAGCCGCCTTGCAAACCTACGTCACTGACGCCTGATGAATGAAGGCCCAGGAGGGACTAAGCGCTCTAGTAGAGTTCGCCTTGACAGGGAAAGGAGGAACCTGACCCCTGATGGAATAGGCCTGAACCACCGTCTGTCTGATCCATCTGGAAATGGTCGCAGAGGAAGCGGAGAACCCTTTGAGGTCCATCCGTGAGCACAAAGAGTCTGACTTCCTGAAAGACTATGTAGCTACCAGGTACAACCTTATTGCCGGGTCAACATCCAAGGCATTCAAGGCAATTTCCTTCGGATGTTTAGGCCCGGGACACAGGGAAGGCAACACAACGTCTTCATTTAAATGAAAATCAGAGACAATCTTTGGAAGGATTGACAGATAGGGGCAAAGAACCACCTTATCCATGTGAATCCCCAGGTAGGGTGAATCACAGGATAACGCCACCAGTTCGGACACCCTGCGCGCAGAAGTGATAGCCACTAAAAAGGCCACCTTCTGAGACAACGTAAGCAGGGGAATCTCCCGATTATTTTCAAAAGGAGGCTTCTGCAGAGCTGAAAGCACCAAATTAAGATCCTAAGGCAGCAACGGAGCCCGCACTGGAGAAACCAGATGTCGGACACCCCGCAGAAAGGTACGCACCATGGAGCGTGTGGCCAAAGGTCACTGGAAGAAAACCACCAAAGACGACACCTAGCCCTTGATCGTACTCCAGGCTAATTTCTGTTCAAACCCCCCCCCATTGAAGGAAGGTTAAGATCCGAGCCACAGAGAAGGAGCGACGAGGAACCCCCCAAAAGACACCACGCAATGTACGTCCTCCACGTACAATGCTAGATCTTCCTAGAAGTAGATTTCCTAGCTTTCAACAGTGTAGGAATCACCGACTGAGATAAGCCCCTATCATTCAGCACCTGGCGTTCAACAGCCAAGTCGTCAAAGACAGCGACTGTAAAGCAGGATGGAAGATCGGTCCTTGGGACAGAAGATCCTCCCCGAGAGGAAGCTTCAAAGGAACGTCGGCGACCAGCATCACCAGATCGGCAAACCAAGCCCAGAGGGGCCAGTCTGGAGCCACTAAGAGATGACCAGAATCCCTTCTGTCTCAATCCTGTGTAGAAGTATGGGTAGAAGCTTGAGAGGAGGGAAGGTGTAAATCAGCCAATACTGACCCCACGGGGCCACCAGCACATCTGTGGTGTCCGCTAGAGGATCCCTTGACAGAGCCACAAACTTCTGCACCTTTCTGTTGAGCCGAGATGCCAACAGATCTGCCTCGGGAGTGCCCCACCGGAGACACAGCTGATGAAACACCTCAAGATGAAGGGACCACTCCCCATGGTCCAAAGCCTTGCCGAAGGAGATAATCCGCCTGCCAATTTTCCAACCTGGGAATGTGTACGGCGGGGAGGGCTGGAACCAACCGTTCTGCCTACCTTAGAATGCCGGCTACCTCCAGAGCTACCAGGACACTTCTTGTGTCCCCTTGATGATTGACATAAGCCACGGCAGTGGCATTGTCTGATTGAAAGCGCACTGGACAACCCTGAAGACGATCCGTCCAATGATCCAGACACAGTCTGATCGCTCGGAGCTCCAAGACATTGATTGGTAGTCTGGACTCTTCCAGCATCCAGATCCCCTGACCAGAATGCATCCGTGGTGACCACTGTCCAATACAAGGGGAGGAAGGATTTTCCCAGACAAAGTGCCGGAGAACAAAGCCACCATATCAAGGACTCCCTCGTTCCCCGACTCAGCTGGATCTGATATTCTAGAGACTGGGGAGTCTTGTCCCATTTGCTCAGAATCTCCCTTTGCAGGGACCTCGTATGGAACTGTGCAAACGGAACCGCCTCAAAGGTGGACACCATTAGGCCCAGCACCCGCATGCAGGTCCAGAGTCAGGCCGAGTCCAGAGTCAGGCCCAGATAGTTCAGCTTCGTAACTGAAACAAGAGCAGACTTCTGGATGATCAGAATCCAGCTGAACTCCCTCAGAGTCCAGATTGTGATCTCCAGGTTGTGCACCAGAGCAGAGGGAGACTGTTTGCAGAAGGAGATTGTCCAAGTAGCCCAGTAACGCGATCCCCCCCCCCGCCCCCTTGGCGTAGCAAGGCTAGCACCTAGGCTAACACTTCTGTGAAGAACCTAGGAGCAGTAGTGAGACCGAAGGGTAATGACACAAACTGACAATGCTCCTCTCCCACAGCAAAGCAGAGAAAACGCTGGTGAATGGCACATATTGGAGTGTGAAGGTAGGCATCCTTGATATCGATGGAGGCAAGAAAAACTCCCTGATAAAGGCATGCCACCATGGTTTGAATGGACTCCATTCTGAACTTCTGTACCCGCACAAAGCGGTTTAGCTCCTTGAAGTCCAGGATTGGACGCACTTTGCCTTCCTTCCTGGGGACTGTGAACAGGTTTGAGCAGAAACCCTGCAAACGTTCCGATGTCGGAACTGGGACAATCACCCCTTGAAGGAACAGGTCTTGTCCCGTTCCAGACAGGCCCTGTAAGCAGTCCAGGGACAGGAGCAAGTTGGAAGGAAAAAAACCTTGCCAGGAGACGAGCGAAACTATCTTGTTGCCGGACCAAATTACTTTGTGGTCCCACTTTTCTTGCACTAGGGAAGTCCACGGACCTGGAAACCAGCAAAGACGTCCCCCCATCCCCCATACGGTTGAGGGTGCACTTTCATGCTGAAGGAGCCTTGTCCACGGGTCTGGAGAAACCCAATCTTAGCTTGCCAGACAAGGTTCGTTTGGATCCTCCTGAAGAGGCCTTGAAAGGCTTCGAGCCCTTGTCAGTCGACCCTGAGGGATGAAAAAAAACTTCTTATGAGCGGAGAAGGAAGGCCCACGTCTGCGACCAGGTTCCTTGCCCTTAGTAGCCTGCGGAAGAAAAGTGCTCCTACCCCCTGTGAGACCTTTAATGATGTAATCCAGGGTAGCTCCAGGTCCCCCTCCAGGTCACGGCGTAAGAGCTTAGCCCACTCGGTCAGAGTTTGCGACACTAGGGAAATGGTGAATATGGGCCTCATTGCCAAACCAGCCAGAGTGTACATATGGCGGACCACAGCCTTCGCCTTCCGGTCAGCGACTCTAACCAGAATCATGGTTGCCTTATTTAATCTGGAAACCAGAGGGTCCACCACCGGTGGCACAGTCTACTTCTTAATAAGGGACTCCTCATAGGGGTAACACCAAGTAAAGCGCTTAGGAGACGCCACGGGAACGCTTTGGTCGTCCCCACTCTTTAGCAACAATTCTGTCTAACTAGGCAGGGAAAGGAAACACCTTTGCTGCTCTGGATGGCTTGTGAGAGCCAAAGGGTACCTGCGCCTCCGTCGCAGCTCCAGCTGCATCCTCCATCTTCAGGGTCTCATGCAAAGATACAGTCAAGTGCACCCACCAGGGTCTTTCCTTGCGCGGTCGCAGACGTGGAGGAATCATCCTCACTATAAGAGGATTCCAGGCATGTTGTTGTAGACCCAGCAGGGTGACCCACGTCCGCGGCGGCAGGGGGCGCTTTTTGCTAGCCCGTCGCCTGAAAGTCACCTCCATCCGGAACACAAGGGACACCAGGACCGCCGTCAGTGCATGGATAGATGGTTGGGACCCGTAGGGCCCCGCAGCCTCAGAGGGGATGAGGAGGGGCTCCCACCACTGAAATCACTGACCACAGGGCTCCACTGTCATGGCAGCCACTATTTTCAATGGCAAACCACAGCAAAATGGCCGCCAGACTACACAAACATGGCTGCCGTGTATAGAACACACAGGCGATAATAAAATGGTGGCACCACAAGGTACTGAGTTGGGAGACAAGGCCTCAAGGACAGATCAAGTCATGAGCCCCACCAGGTACAACCCCCCCCCCCCCGCACAGTCGATCGTTCAGCCCCCATCGCCAGTCAGCGCCCTGCCCCACCCTAGGAAAGTGCCCAGACCACCTAAACAGCCCCAGTGTATAGCAGTGTATAGGACAGCTTCTCACCATACCAGGAACCACACGGGCATCGCTCCAGACAGAACCCCTCTCCATTGAAATGGGGGGCTGTCGGCCAGGAGGAACACTGCGACTTGGGCAGAGACCCGGTTGTATGCGACCTCGCGAGGCGTTTAACTTGCAGGCCAGCCCCCTGTCCAGTGAGGCTATGTCACGGCCGACCTAGCGTGGAGCTGAGGTCTGCGTGCACTCACTGGCCAGACTGGGGTGACCACTGGATCTAGATTATCCAGCCTGTCGCCCAGTCCAGCAGTTGATTGTAGATCCCACAGGAAAAATCCAGGAGGAAAAAAATGTTCTAACTAAAAAAAATTGCCAGGACCAGAGATCTCAGCAAGAAACTAGGTCCTTACTCCTGACTAAGTAGAAAAAAACTGAGTGGCTATAGCAGAGAGACTGCTTGAGACTGCTAATGGGTGTAGCCAGAATGTTTTTCTGCCTAGTGTCCTACTCCTGTAGGGGGCAGTATAACCCAATGGTTATGAATACCAGGAGCTGTGGCCGTCAATGAACAAAAGAGAATTTTTTTTTATAACCTAACACTGTTAACCTTTTCCAAAACTCTATCCCTGAGCTTTCTGGTGTGTTCATTGGCCTTCATGATGCGGTTTGTAAGGTTCTCTAATAAACCTCTGAGGGATTCACAGAACAGCTGTATTTATATGGAGATTAATTTACACATAGGTGGACTCTTATTTACTAATTAGGTGACTTCTGAAGGAAATAGATTCCACTAGAATTTAGTTAGGTAGTAAAGGGGGCTAAATACAAATGACACCACACTTTTCAGATATTTATTTGTAAAAAAATGTTTTAAAAACATTTATCACTTTCCTTCCACCTCACAATTATGTGCCACTTTGTGTTGGTCGATCACATAAAACCCCCAATAAAATACATTTACATTTTTTAGTTGTAACATGAAAAAATATGGAAAATTTCAAGGGGTATGAATACTTTTTCAAGGCACTGTATGTTCCCATCACTGACAAGATATTCCTTACTACCTGAGACTAAAGCTGGCTATAGATGATTGTTTTCTTTTTCATTTAGCCATAAAAAAAAAACAAAAAAAAAAACAAAAAAAAAAAAACAAATAGATTTCTCCATCCACATAAGCAAGGTGGATGAAGGAATACCCCCGGCCGGGACATCATATTCTGACAGTGGGACCCTAATGCTGTCAGAAAACAATGATCAGTGGCTGCAGAAACTGACTGACAAAAAGTTTTTCAACTTGTTCATTCAACAGAAGTTGATCTAACGAATTCTGCTGAACAGGGGATGTCCACTCTCTGATCGCAGTTCAGCCAGTCACTGCTGAAAAGGCTGAATTTCGATCTGTGTCTGACCAGTTTTAGAACAGTAAGAAGGGGGCAAGCAGCAACCCTCATATACAGTACTATTACAACTATACACTACAGAGCTATTGTAACATGAATACATTTCACGCAGCAAAGTTTACAACAAATAAGTTTTAACATCTTAAGTCACTGACAGATCATAGGATAAGGACATCTTTTAAAATAAGAATTTACACTGATAACCACCATACTCTCCCCACAGAACCTGGGGTTTTGAAAAACTTTAGAAGTTTATAGGAAAGTGGGTTTGTGCTTTCTCCAAAAAGACGCAGGCAGGAAATTTTGATAAAATGTAATACTTAAAGAGGTTGTAAACTCGTTTGAAAGTTTTTTTTTTTTACAACCTGCAAGAGAAACGCATAATGAGCTAGTATGCATCGCATACTAGCTCATTATGAAATACTTACCTTAGAACGAGCCCCCGCCGTGCTGCTCACTCACCTGTATGACAGGCGACATGTTCAGTCGCCCGTCTTCCGGGATCGCGGCATCCGGCCATCTGATTGGCCGGAGCCGCGGTGACGTCACTCCCGCGCACGCGCGCCGACAGTCACGGCACGGGACTCTGAAGGAACGGCACGAGCGGCCGGTCCTTCAGAGCGCATGTGCCAGTGACGTCACTGGCTGCATGAAAGGTAAATATCTCCTAAACGGTGCATGTTTAGGAGATATTTACAGTACCTATAGGTAAGCCTTAATATAGGCTTACCTATAGGTACAACTTGCCGAGGAGGGTTTACTTCCTCTTTAAAAGGAGATGTAGGGCCACAGTCCACAGGCAAAGTGGGTCACAGGAGTGCACTTAGTTCAGCTGATGGCAAGCTAAAGTCCGCCTTCGACTAACATCACTCAACCTGTCCAGACTCTGGAGGGATCCCGACCATAATGTGGGGATCCACCTAAATGCCTAACCAGATGCTGGCTCAGCCTCTCAGCGCGCTGCTGACAGCCTGAGCCAGCAGTTCCTGCCCCCTCCACCACTTAGTGCTCCAGTTAGTGCTGGAGAGGCAGAGCAAAGAGTCAGTGACTGATCTTAACCGCCTATCTGCTCAGTGAGGGCCCGAGAACTGAGCGATAGGCGAAGTTCATATTCCCATCGCACACCTTCCTGGATATAGGCACACATGTTGTGGGTGCTGAAGCGATTACCAGCTGGACACTGGATCTATCACAGGTACATACATATTTGCCAGCACACCATGAATCTTGCAAAAGCAGTCCAAAAACTTTTTTTTTGCAGAGAGGATCACATCAAAAACAGATCACATTCCTGACGAAGGGGTCCTGCTTGACTCCGAAACGTTGCACTGTTTTTGATGTGATCCTCTCTGCAATAAAACGTTTTTGGACTGCTTTTGCAAAATCCATGGTATTCTGGCAGATAAGTATGTACCTGAGCGATCAGCGGTCTTTGATCGCTCACTTCTCAGTTTCAGAGGGAACCAGATGCAGCATTGAACTTCTGCTTCATTCACCTGAGTATATATAGGCTTGTTTTTTTAATCTTTACACTCACACTTCTATTCTAAGGGATACCTGTACTTTTGTACAGTTATTTTTTAAAGCAGAATAGTTCTAAAATAAAAAATTGCAAAACAGGCAGGGTCTTTATTGCGAAAGAGACGTGCAATGTTTCTTCTGCAATTAAATACACTTACTTGCCTGTTCGCAATTTTCTTTAGAATGTACACTGAGCTACACATGCGCAGCTCAGATTGCATTCCGGCACAGTGCCTCTGTACGAAGATTACCCATGCCAGCCAATCGAGGTGGCTGAAGACTGGCAAACAAAAGAAGCCAGAAAGAATATGTCAGCGCCAGCAGGGGACTTTGGAGGCATTGGTCCATTGGAACTGAGGTAAGCATTTTAACCTTTAGTTCCGCTTTACCCACAGCACATTTTCAAAATCTTACATCAATTTGTCCACGCTTCTAGCAGATGTATGCTATAGGCCCATGGGGAGTCACACAGCTGCCATTGTCAACTGTCCCAGGCTAATCCATACTTCTATACAACTTTAAGACAGCCTCTCCAAGAGAAAGAGTGTCATTTTTTCGTGCATGCACAGTAGAAGTGAGGGACTGGCAGGGACAGCTTGCAGTGGAAGCAATGCAGCTCTTCATTTGCAGAACATTGAGAACCTGGCACCTGCTCCAGAAAAGGGGAAAAAAACTGAATTTCATAGTAGCAACTCTACAAAGGGTTTCCATTAAGCATATGCTCACCTTGTTTTCTTAGATTTGGTTTTAACAACCGTTTCTGAATTAGTTTTCTTTTCTTTAGGAGGTTTTGGCTCCTTGGGTTTTCTTGGCTTCTTGGGTTCCTTAGGGCTCTTGGGTTGTTTGGGTTCCTTGGCCTCTTTGGGCTCTTTTGTTTTTTTAGGCTCTTTAACTTTCTTGGGCTCCTTCTTTTTCTTTGGTTTTGTCTCCTTTTCCTCCCCCTGCTCCTTTTTTTTTCGTTTTTTCTTTACACCAGTCCCACCCCCTCCGCTGTCCTCCATCCCATTAAGATTATTTGGTGAGCCAAGTTCACAAGTTTCCTGCTCAGGGAAGAGTTCATCCTCAGCCAAGAGCCGTGAAGGGGTGTCCAAAAGTGTTACAGGGTGAAAATCTTCAAGACTTGATTCGGAGAACGGGGCAAGTACTTGGCGTTCGCAGGATATAGAGGCACTGGACATTGGTGAGTAGCTAAGTGCTTTCAGGTTGGGCAGCTGGTAGAAAAAAAAAAAAAAAAAAAAACAGAAAAAAAATTACTACAAATCACTCAAAAAACACTACAAAGTCAACTATAGTTGGTGTTCCGGACTACAGAGAATCCAAACAGCAAAAACCTTTTTCCAGGCTCTAAAACAGTGGTCTCCCAACTGTGGTCCTTTGATTGCTATTATCCGGCCCTTGGGGCATTATTCCTCCTACTGAAACCAACAATGAGGTCAATAGATTGACTTCAGTACAACCAGCGTGCCTATACATGGATCAAAATTCAGATGGTTTCTGCTGAACCAGCCAAATTTAGTTTCACAAAGATTTTATAGGGTTAGATAACAAAAAGTTAGAGAGTATGCAAATTCAATAACATGTCACATAATGCAGATCAGCAGGGAATGTATTGCCTGTAAGGTTGTACACCCCCAAGGGAAAAAATATGATTTTTGTATTTAACGTAAAATCCATTTCTCTGAGTTCATCAATGGACACAGCGCTCCATAAATCATAACTACTGGGTTATATTGCCTCCTCCAGGCGTAGGACCAAACAGAACAAAAAACAACTGGCTACGCCCATGGGCCGTCTTCAGCTTGGTATATAACTTCCCTCTCTGCTCTAGGTAATCAGTTTAGTAGCAAGCAGTATTAGAAGCATCCAAACTCAATAGAGGGGTGGGAGCTGTGTACGTTGATAAACTCAGTGGAATGGATTTTACCGTAAGTACAAAAATCCCATGTTTTCTTTCGTTCGATGGACACAGCTCTCCATTAATCATAACTAATGGGACGTCCAAAAGCAATGCCAAACGGAAAATGAGGAGTGGGGAAAATAACCCAAGGCTAAAACGTAAGAGCCCTTAACCAGGACAAAGGAGCCCAGTCTGAAAAAAGGGGATTTTTGACTTACCGTAAAATCCATTTCTCTGGTGTACAGCTCCTGTCATTCTTAACCATTGGGTTATGCTGCCCCCTACAGGAGTAGAACACTAAACAAAAAAAAAAAAAAGAACTTCTGGCTACACACATGGGCAGTCCCAGGGGGTATACTCCCCCTTCCTGCTACAGTCACTCAGTTTTGTTACAAGCAGAGTCAGGAGAATTACAACTCCACAGAGGGATGGGTGCTGTGTCGGTCCATGAACATTAGAGAAATGGATTTTATGGAAAGTCAAAAATCCCATTTTCGCTTTCATTCATTGACGGACAAAACTCCTGCCATTCTTGACCATCGGGACGTCCCAAAGCAGTGTCAAACATGAGGGGTGGGAAACCGCAAAAAATTCCCAGGGCTAAACAGTAGCCAACCAAGCGAAGTGGGCACAACCAAAACAACTGGAGCCCACCTGAAAAAAACAATACTCCCTCAAAGAGGGCGAGGTCCTTTTAACAGCAACCTGCAAAACCTTGCGGCCAATAAAAGCATCCGCAGATGCAAACACATCCACTTTATAAAACTTTGTAAAAAAGTGTGCACTATTGACCAGGTGACCACCTTGCAAACCTGCGTCACTGACACTTGATGACATAAGGCTCAGGAGGCACTAAGCGCCCTAGTAGAGTGCGCCTTGACAGGTAAAGGAGGAGCCTAACCCCTGATGAAATAGGCCTGAACCACCGTCTGTCTGATCCATCTGGAAATGATCGCAGAGGAAGCGGACAGCCCTTTTCGAAGTCCATTAGTGACCACAAACAAAGTCTGGCTTCCTGAAAGACTCTGTAGCTGCAAGGTACACCCAAATTGCCCGGATCACATCCAATGCATGCAAGGCAATTTCCTTCGGATGTTTAGGCCTGGGACACAGAGAAGGCAACACCATGTCTTCATACAAATGAAAGTCAGAGACCACCTTAAGAAGGAATGACGGAAGGGTGCGTCATTCTTGCGATTCTTGCGTCATCCTTGCGATTCACCAGAGTAAGCCCCAGGGAGTGTGTGGCAAAGTTTGTTGGAAGAAGACCGCCAAAGCCGATACCTGCCCTTGATGGTACTCAAGGCCAAACTCTGTTCAACCCCCGTTGAAGGAAGGTTAAGATCCGAGCCACTGAGAAGGAGCGAGGATGAACCACAAGAAACTCACACTATGCAATGTACGTCTTCCACGTATGATGGAGGCTCTCCTAGCTTTTACAATGTAGGAATCACCAATTCAGACAAACCTCTATCCTTTAGACCCTGGCGTTCAACAGCCAAGCTGTCAAAGCCAGCAACTGTAAAGAGTGATGGAAGATTGGTCCTTGGGACAGCAGATCCTTCCTGAGCGGAAGCTTCCAAGGAACGTCACCAGCCACACTTGATTTGCGCATCAGGCCCGGTGAGGCCAGTCCGGTGCCAGTAGGATGACCGAAATTCCTTCTGCCTCGATCCTGCATAGGAGTCTGGGCAGGAGCTTGAGACTAGGGAAGGCGTAGATCAGACGATACTGACCCAACAGGGCCACCAGAACGTCTGTGGCGTCTGCCAAAGGATCCGTTGACCGAGCCACAACTCTCTCCACCTTTCTGTTGAGCCAAGATGCCAACAGATCCACCTCAGGGGTGCCCCACCAGAGACAACTGATGAAACACCTCCGGATGAAGGGACCACTCCCCTTGGTCCAACGCCTGCCTGCAGACTGAGGAAATCCGCCTGCCAATTTTCCACCCCTGAAATGTGTACGACGGAGAGGGCTGGAACGAACCGTTCTGCCCACATTAGAATGCCGACTACCTCGAGAGCGGCCAGGGCACTTCTTGTGCCCCCTTGGTGATTGACATAAGCCACGGCCGTGATATTGTCCGATTGAATGCTCACCAAAGGGTAATGCCACAAACTAATAATGCTCCTCTCCCACAGCAAAGCGGAGAAAACGCTGGTGACCGGCATATATTAGAATGTGAAGATAGGCATCCTTGATATCCATAGAGGCGAGGAAATCCCCCTGACACAGGGATGCCACCACCGTTCGAATCCATTCTGAACGACTGTACCTGCACAAAAGTTTAGCACCTTGAGGTCCAGGATTAGACGCACTTTGCCTTCCTTCCTTTGGACTGTGAACAGGTTTGAGTAGAAACCTGAAAACGTTCCGAAGTCGGAACCGGGACAATCCCCCCTTGAAGAAACAGGTCTTGTACTGCCCCATACAGACCCTGTAACTGGTCTGGGGACAAGCGCAGGTTGTAAGGAAAAAACCTTGCCAGGGGACAAGAGCGAAACTCGATCTTGTAGCCACAGTGAAAACCACAAGAAAATGGCTACTGGACTACACGAACATGGCCGTGTATAAGATTACACAAGGCTACAACAAAATGTTGGCTCTGCGCAGCACCACAAGGCCTACAGGGACCCAGAAATAGGGAGACCAGGCCTCAGGACAGATCAAGGCAGGACAGGGGGCCCTGGCAGGAGCCCCCACCAGGTTACAACCCCCCCTGCCCCCACCAGGTACAACCCCCCCCCCCCCCATCGCCAGTTAGCGCCATGCCCCCACCCCAGAAAAGTGGTCAGACCAGCCCAAAAAATACATCTCAAGCGTACACATCCACCCCAAAACCCTCCAGGGGGAGAGGGGGGGACAGCTTCTTACCATACCAGGAACCAGACATGCACCGCTCCAGACAGGACTCTTCATCGAAATGGGGGGGGGGGGGGGCTGACAGCCAGGAGGAACACTGCGACTCGGGTCAAGACCAGTTGTATGCGACCTTGTGAGGCGTTTAACTCGCAGGCCAACCCCTGTCCAGTGGGGTTATGTTGCGGCTGACCTAGCGCTGAGCTGGGGCCTGCGCGCACTCGCTGGCCAGACTGAGGTGACCACTGGATCTGGATTATCCAGCCTGTCACCCAGTCTGGCAGTTGATTGTAGATCTCACTGGAAAAATCCAGGAGGAAAAAATGTCTATTAAAAAAATGTGTTCAGGACCAAAGATCCCAGCAAGGATCTAGGTCTTTACTCCTGACTAGGAAGAAAAAAAAACTGAGTGACTGTAGCAGGAAGAGTGAGTATATCCCCTGGGACTGCCCATGGGTGTAGTCAGAAGTTTTTTCTGCCTAGTGTCGTACTCCTGTAGGGGGCAGCATAACTCAATGTTCAAGAAGGAGCTGTGTCCGTCAATGAACGAAAGAGAAATAAAAGTTTAAAGAAAAACACCCCTTATGAGGGAACAGCCACTCTTAAAACAGCAGCCTGCGAAACTTTGCAGGCAAAAGAAGCATCCACAGATGCCAAAGTATCTACCTTATAGAATTTTGTGAAGGTATGCACCGACGACCAAGTGGCCGCCTTGCAAACTTGCGATATTGATGCCTGATGACGGAAGGCCCAAGAAGCACTCAGCGACCGAGTAGAATGTGCCGTGACAGGGAAAGGTGGAATCTGACCTTTAATCGAATAGGCCTGAGTTACCGTTTGTCTAAACCATCTGGAGAAGGTAGCCGAAGAAGAAGCCAGCCCTTTTCTTGGTCTGTCCGTAACCACAAAAAGAGTCTGAGCTCAGTAGCTGCCAGATACACCCGAATCGCACAAACCACATCCAAGGTATGCAAAGCAAATTCCTGGAGATGAGCCGGCTTGGGACACAAGGAAGGCAACACAATGTCCTCTTTCAGATGGAAGTCAGAGACAACTTTGGGCAGGAATGATGGACAGGGCCGAAGAACCACTTTATCCCTATGTACCACTAAATAGGGACTGCGATAAGATAATGCCACCAATTATGATACTCTGCGGGCTTAGTTAATAGCCACCAAGAATGTCAACTTCTGGGATAACGTAGGCAAGGGAATCTCCCAAATATTCTCAAATGGAGGTTTCTGGAGGACTGAAAGTACTTAATTTAAATCCCTTGGCGGCAAAAGAGACCGTATAGGTGGACCACATGTCGAACCCCCTGAATGAAGGTACGAACTAAAGCGTGCATGGCTAGGGGTCACTGAAGGAAGATTGCCAGGGCAGACACCTGGCCCTTGATGGTACTCAAGGCCAACTTCTGATCAACGCCCTGTTGAAAAAAGGTTAAGATCCGAGCCACAGAAAAGGATCGAAGATGAGCGCCAATCGACTCACACCAAGAAATGTAGGCTTTCAATGTATGATGATATATCTTGCAGGAAGACGACTTCCTCGCCTTAACCATAGTAGGGATCACTGATTTATACAGACCTCTATCCCTCCGTGTCTGGCTCTTAATGGCTTAGCAGTGACTGTAAAGCAGGTTGGTAGATCAGCCCTTGGGACAACTGATCTTCTCTAAAAGGAAGCCCCCAAGGGAGGCTTATGGCCACCAGACTGATTGGAAAATCCTTGCCCTTGACTCCTCGCAAAAATTGCGGAAGAAGCCTGAGCCGAGGAGGATACTGGCCTTACCGTGGCCCTTGGAGGCCTGCGGCATCTGCCAGAGGAACCCGTAATGTCGCCACAAACCTTGGTATTCTCCTGTGGAGCTAAACATGCTAAAAGGAGCTGCATGTAGGACTGTGCAAAACAGAACTGTCTTGAAGGTGGATACCACCAGACTCAGAAGCTGTATGCAAAATGGGAGAGAGAACTATCTGTGTGACAGCAGCCAGTGAATCGCGGCCTGTGGTTGCTGAAATTTGTCCAGAGGAAGGATCACCCTGGTCAGAATTTGAATCAAACCTAGATAAATCAATTCCCTGGGCAGGGATAGGGGGGGACCTTGGATAGCTTGGACATCACCTAAACTTTTGCAGCAAGTAAATCCGCACAAGGGAGACTCAGGACCTAAAAAAAACCTGAAAAGGACAAGCTTTATCCCCCTTTCTGGGAACCCCAAAATAATAGTTTTGTGGATCCCCTTGACGCTCATGAAGGAGGTCCACAAGGCCAGAAACCAGCTGTGTGCTTAGAAGGAGGGCCCCCGTCTTGGACAAGGCTTCTTCCTTCCCTAGACTATGTCATCCAGGGTAGCCCCAAACAGGCGATCGCCTTGAAAGGGCAGATCAATGAGAGCTTTCTTAGAGGCTTGGTCTGCAGACCAATTCTTAAGCCACAGAAAGCGCCTAATCACCACCGCATAAACAGAAAGTTTGGACAGCACATGAGCTGTATCCAAAGCTGCATCACAAAAAAAATGCAGCCCATGGACCAACTGGTCTGCTAAATCAACATAAGCGGGGGGGACCTGTTCAGCCCACAGGCCCTGGCTTGGCCTATTCAGTTAGGGTCTGAAACACCAGGGCTGAGGCACAGACTGGCCGGAACGTCGAACCAGCCATAGTAAACATGCTGCGTGCCACAGCCTTCATTTTCCTGTCAAGCGGGTCCTTAAAGGACGGGGATTCCTCTACTGGAATCATGGTAGCTTTGTTCAACCTGGAAACAGGAGGGTTCACCACTGGTGGACTAGTCCACTTTTTTAAAAGTGACTCCTCAAAAGGGTAACGTACAGAAAACGTTTGGGGACCACAAACTGCCCGGCAGTTGATTCTTGATCTCCCGAGAGAAAAAACAAAAAAGATGAAGGAAAGGAGAAAAAAGTTGCTAGGACCAGAGATCCCAGCTGGGAGCCTAGGGTCTTACTCCTGACTAGACAGATTAAAACTGATTACCTAGAGCAGAGAGGGGGGTTATATACCAAGCTGAGGACGGCCCATGGGCGAAGCCAGGTATTTTTTGTTCTGCCTAGTCCTACTCATGGAGGAGGCAAAACAACCCAGTAGTTATGATTTATGGAGGGTTGTGTCCATCGATGACGAAAGAAACGAAAAAATAAATAAATAAATAATAAAAAAAAAAAAGGAAAGGGGAAGAGGAGGGAATGGTTCCAATTTCCAGGACATTGGGGACCAAAACCAGAAAAGAAAGGGAAAAGGCATAAGAGGGCAACCAGAAAATATTTTGGGGAAGAAAAAAAAAAAAATAAATCACTTTATAAATGTCTCTCTTCTTCTCTTGAGGAGCTTTAGGTTTGTTCTTCTCCTGTTTTTTATTGTATTTTACTATATATACATACAGTATCCCACAAAAGTGAGTACATCCCTCACATTTTTGTAAACACATTATATCTTTTCATGTGACAACACTGAAGAAATGATACTTTGCTACAGAGTACAGTATTGAGTGTACAGCTTGTACTGTATAACAGTGTAAATGTGCTGTCCCCTCAAAATAACAACACACAGCTAATAATATCTAAGCCGCTGGCAACAAAAGGGAGTACACCCCTAAGTGAAAATGTTTAAATTGGGCCCAAAGTGTCAATATTTTTTGTGGCCACCATTATTTTCGAGCACTGCCTTAACCCTCTTGGACAGAGCTTCACAGGTTGCCACTGGACCCCTCTTCCATTCCTCCATGACGACATCATGCAGCTGGTGGACGTTAGAGACCTTGCACTCCTCCACCTTCTATTTGAAGATGCCCCACAGATGCTCAATAGGGTTTAGGTCTGGAGACATGCTTGGCAAGTCCATCACCTTTACCCTCAGCTTCTTTAGCAAGGCAGTGGTTGTCTTGGAGGTGCGTTTGGGGTCGTTATGTTGGAATGTCTCCGAAAGGTGGGGATCATGCTCTGCTTCAGTATGTCACAGTACCATGTTGGCATTCGTGGTTCCCTCAATGAACTATAGTCCCCAGTGACGGCAGCACTCATGCAGCCCCAGACCATGACACTCCCATCACCATGCTTGACTGTAAGCAGGACACACTTGTCTTTGCACTCCTCACCCAGTTGCCGCCACACACGCTTGACAACATCTGAAAAAATAAGTTTATCTTGGTCTCATCAGACCACAGGACATGGTTCCAGTAATCCATGTCCTTAGTCTGCTCGTCTTCAACAAACTGTTTGCGGGCTTTCTTGTGCATCATATTTAGAAGAGGCTTCCTTCTGGGATGACAGCCATGCAGACCAATTTGATGCAGTGTGCGGCGTATGGTCTGAGCACTGACAGGCTGACCCACCCCTTCAACTTCTGCACTATCACTGAGTCACATGACACCGGGGAGGAAAAATGGCTAATTGAGCCCAATTCGGACATTTGCACTTAGGGGTGTACTTACTTTTGTTGCCAGTGGTTTAGACATTAATGGCTGTGTGTTGAGTTATTTTATGGGGACAGCAAATTTGCACAGCTATACAAGCTGTACACTCACTACTTTACACTGTAGCAAAGTGTAATTTCTCCAGTGTGGTCACAAAAAAAGATATAATAAAACTTTTACAAAAAAATGAGGGGTGTACTCACTTTTGTAAGATACTATATGTCCTGTCGCCCCCCCAATGGTAGGCCTTGTGAGGCCGGGGATTGCCCAGTGACTGTCTTGATGGTTTCAGCATTTGTAATGGTCCCTTGGAGGGGTCTTATAGCAAAAAAAAAAAAAAATTGCAATAAAATAATATTAGGAAAAAAAATTTTAAAAATTTGATCCGTCTATGGCCAGCTTAAAGCACCCACCAGAGGATGAAACTCCCAACAAAAGTTGGAACCCTTCCTTGCACTTCCAAAAACATAAAAAAAAGCTTACTGGCTAGAGTTGGGCTTTAACATCATTTAGAAGCTACAGAAATTAGAGGCGAAATAATGAAGAATATATACATTATGCTGCACCCCAAAAAAAGAAAACCAGCTTCACATAATAAGAAAAGTATAAAGCACAAAAGGTATCCGACATATGTATAGCCCTGGCCAAATATTTTGAGAATGACACATAGGTTATTTTCACAAAGTCTGCTGCCTCAGTTTTTATGATGGCAGTTTGCATATACTCCAGAATGTTATGAAGAGTGATCAGATGAATTGCAGTTAATTGCAAAGTACCCCTTTGCCATGAAAATTAACTTAATCCCCAAAAAAACACATTTCCACTGCATTTTAGCCCTGCCACAAAAGGACCAGCTGATATGTCAGTGGTTCTTTCGTTAACACAGGTGTCAGTGTTGACAGGGACGAGGCTGGAAATCACTCTGAAATGCTGACTGAGTTAGAATAAAAGACTGGAAGCTTTAAAAGGAGGGTGGTGCTTGAAAACATTGTTCTTTCTCTGTTAACCATGGTTATCTACAAGGAAATACCAAGGTTGCACCTAAATTTACCATTTATCGGTTCACCAAGAACTTCAAGGAGAGAGGTTCAATTGTCGTGAAGGCGGCTTCAGGGCGCACAACAAAGTCCAGCAAGTGCTAGGACCATCTCCTACAGTTGATTCAGCTGCGGGCTCGAGGCACCACAAATGCAGAGCTTGCTAAGGAATGGCAGCAGGCAGGGGTGAGTGCATCTGCACGTGAGGAGAAGAATTTTGGAGGATGGCCTGGCGTCAAAAAGGGCAGCAAAGAAGCCACTTCTCTCTAGAAAAAACATAAAGGACAGACTGATATTTTGCAAAAGATACATAGATTGGACTGCTGAGGACTGGGGTAAAGTCATTTTTGCTGATAAATCCCCTTTCCGATTGATTGGGGCATCCGGAAAAAACCTTGTCTGGAGAAGAAAAGGTGAGCGTTACCATCAGTCCTGTGTCATGCCAACAGTAAAGCATCCTGAGACCATTCATGTGTGAGGTTGCTTCCCAGCCAAGGGAGTGGACTCACTCACAATTTTGCCTAAGAACACAGCCATGAATAAAGAATGGTACAAAAACATCCTCCGATAGCTGCTTCTCCCAATCAAAAACAGTTTGGTGATGAACAATGCCTTTTCCAACATGATGGAGCACCTTGCCATAAGGCAAAAGTGATAACCAAGTGGCTTGGGGAACAAACCATCAAAATTTTGTGTCCATGGCCAGGTAATTCCCCAGAACTTAATCCAATTGACAAACTTGTGGTCAATCCTCAAGAAGCGAGTGAATAAAAAAACCCTACAAAATCTGACAAACTCCAAGCACTGATTATGCAAGAATGAGCTGCCATCAGTCAGGATGTGGCCCAGAAGATGATTGACAGCATGCCAGGGTGAAATGCAGAGGTCTTGAAAAAGAAGGGTCAACACTACGAATATTGACTCCTTGCATATACCTAAGGTCACTTCTGAAATGCTTGTATACTTCAGTATACCATAGTAACATCTGACAAAAAGATCTAAAAACACTAATGCAGCAGACTTTGTGAAAATTAATATCAGTGTCATTCTCAAACCGTTTGGCCAGGGCTGTAATATTGTAAATTGATTATACCATTTTTAAACAACACCTTTTTCAACTTCAAAGTGAATTAATTCAAAACATGCTTTCCCTTAATTCATGTGAATGTACAGCATGTAAAGTACTGTATGGTGTAAACTGCCAGCATGCAATAATACATCAACATCACTGCTTCCAATTAGCAGAGAGGAAATGTAAACAACTCACCTGCTGTTCTTGTTTCTGTATTTTCATGATCATAAATTAAATGTTTTGCACCTACAACAATAAAAAAAATAAAAAATAAAAAACAATTTTACCGTCAAATGACTACAATAGAAAAAAAAGTTAACAAAAACAGCAAACCAAATTATTTTCATTCTTCAAAATAACTTTAAGTGGCGGTTCAAACTTCCGCGTTTGCGGAGATCGCATGTAATGCACTGCTCCTAATTACATGCGATCTGATGTGCGGATGCGAGTTCAGCCATACACTTTGTATGGCTGAATTCACACCAAACACGCACAAGGCTTTTTTTGAGCCACAGTAGAATCGGATCGCACAGTGGTTCACACTTGTGCGATCGGATTCTGTGCGCACTTGCAGATCCCACTGCGATATGCGATCGCAACTGGGGGTGTCGTTAACTCTTAATTGACACCCCCTGCGTATCGCATATGGCAGTGTGAACTGCCAGATGTGCGGATGCGATGCGGGAACACGCTGCATATTCGCAGCGTTCCCGCATCGCAGAAGTGTGAACCGGCACTAAGAATGACATTTTTTCACAGGCTCCACATCATAAAATAAGCCTGTTACTATTGTGAGCCCTCAGCAAATGCATTCTTAGACTTTTTCTTAGCATTGGCTGCCTGGGAATTTATGAAGAGCATCTGTTTTTTTTTTTTTTTTCGTTTCAATTCATATTTTGACAATACAAAAAAATGTAACAAAATTACCGTACAATATAGAGCAATGAACAATCCTCAGATGCCCCATTTAGACATAATGATTATATATTGGTGAGGAAACCACAACATAAAAATTCAAAAAATAGAATGTATCTTTCAGAGGGCAAGGATGCATCATTGATTGTCAAATGTACTATAGTAGGCCCAGTAGGGATGCGATTTATGGAACATGAATATGGAGTAACAGAGTAAATCTATTCATTAACATTGAATATCTACGTAACCATTGTTTAAGGCTATACAGGCGGTCCCCGGGTTACAAACAAGATAGGGACTGTAGGTTCGTTCTTAAAGTGGAGTTCCACCCTATTTTTATACTTACCTCCATCTTCTCGCTCCGGGTCACCTGAAAAAGAAATGGATAATCGCATATTTTTTTTTTTTTTTACTTACCTCGTAGCGAAGAAAATATACTTACCTTACTTCCTTCTTCCTCGGCCGCGGCCCGTCGTCACTTCCTGGCTCTGCAATGATTCCTGGGAGCTGGACGTCATAGCTCCCAGGAATCATTGCGCCTGCACCGGCCCCGACGTCAGTTCCGGGTCGCGCGCGTCATCCCCTTCTAAACAGCTTCTGGGCATGCCCAGAAGCTGTGGAGGGATGACGCGCGCGACCCGGAAGTGACGTTGGGGCCGGCGCAGAGCATCGTGGGACCAAAGAAGGCGGAAGAAGACGCCGAAGAGGACGCGCTGGCTTCAAGCTGCCCACATCTGAGATGGCAGCGCTGGACAAGACGTTTGCAAGGTAAGTATTTGTCCTAACAGGTAAGTGCAACCCGGGACAGATCAGAGGCTAGCCATTGTGGAATGCACTAGCCCTGACTGTCCCGGGGGTATTAAAAAAAAAAAAAAAAAAAAATCCAGGGTGGAACTCCGCTTTAAGTTGAATTTGTTTGTAAGTCGGAACAGGTACATTTTTTAAGCGTAGCTCCAGCCAAAAGAATAATTTTTACATTTTTTGGGTAGCATAGGGAAGGCTTAACACCCCTGTACCATTTGTTTTGCTGTCTGTGCCCCTGTTCAGAAGATTTCACCTCACTTTCTGTCCCTATGACAACTGTACTTTGAAAGTTTTGGGTTGTTGTGGAAACAAGGATTGGTAATAAAGCTTCAGTGGAGACACCTTTTTCCCATGAGAACTCTTGCAGGAGTGAATTTCCCTTTCTAGGGGGAGATTTCCTCTCACTTCCTGTTATCTCTCTCCGTTTGTAAGTAGGAGTCGTTTGTAAGTCGGATGGTTTGTAACCCAGGGACTGCCTGTAAATGATGCTCATAAGCCCCAGACTCTCTCAAACCACACACATCAGCCCTGTTTTTTTTTTCCCAAGCTTTAAATATATAGAATAGGAAAATGTGCTAATTTTACGTTTGCTAGGATAAATGCAAATAAATGTGTGACAAAACAAAGGTGAACAAAACTTGGTCACCAGCATGCATGCCCTTGGTGATCAAATAACGTGCGTGCCCTCCAACTGTTTAGGTGGTAGAAGAATATATGGCACACAGGATTAGCTGTGCTTATAAAGGAACACTATGGGGTTCATTTACTAAAACTGGAGTGTGCAAAATCTGGTGTAGCTCTGCATAGAAACCAATCAGCTTCCAGGTTTTTTGCCAAAGCTTAAATAGTTCCGGACCGCCCACCGCATATATAATGCGGCAGGGCGGCCCGGCTGCGCAAAACAACATATAGGTACATATTGTGCGCTCGTGGGTGCGCGCCCGCCATTCCTGCGGTGACGTGATTTGGTTCAGAACCGATCAGTCATCACTTCCAGGCCAATGATTTATGGCCTGGTCAAAGCAAAATAAACATTTTGATTTTAGATCCCAACACAATATCAATATCGAGGGGGTCTTTGACGGCCATATAGAATAATCAGATGAGATTGGGGGCTTATTTCTGAGGTTTAAGAACCAAATTTCCAAACTGCATACTAATTGAGATGTAGCATATTTGGAACAATAGGTCTTCCAGAAAATGGTCCCTCGCAGTTTGAGGTGGGAGGTAAATCCTCAAAAAGGTGAAGTGGATCATTGGGGGGTGGTATACCTACTTTAATGAGGCGGTGTCAAGGGGGGGGGGGGGGGCGAATATACTTCTGGACAAGTGTGCCTATATGGAAGAGATGAACAGACTTCTCAGACTGTCAGAGTTCTGTCCCATTGGTTTCTAACCCTACAGTGAAATTCAGGAGGAGTTAAAAGGCCTTATTGATGAGGGTTTTCGAGTAGGCATTATGAATAAGAAAGAGAGGGCCTATTTGATCCCCGTTTCCCCTAGGGTTCCAGTTATATATTATCTACCAAAGATCCACAAACATCAGTCTAAAGCTCCCGGCCGCCCCATCATCAGTGGCATAGATTCAGTGACATCAAGGATAGGGAAGTATGTGGACGAATTTCTTCATCCTTTGGTAGTTCGAACACCAGCCTATATATTAGGGACACCACTCAGGTGATTTCCTTATTGCAGGATTTTGTATGAAAGGATGGTTACCCTGTTGCCACGGCAGACATGGCCTCCTAGTATAACATTATTTCACACCAACATGGCCTTGAAGCGGTCCAGTACTTTCTGGACCAAGACGGGTCTAGTCATGAAGATGAGGAGCTGTGTCCATCAATGAACGCAAGAGAAACAAAATATTCAATCACCGATATAGTGAATTATTCAATACAGTTTATTACATTCAATACATACTGAATGTATTGATCTGCATTGTATAATTCACTATATAAATGATTGAATATTTTGTTTTTTGATATAGTTTTCATATCAATAGAGGTCTTCAAATCCCCAGAAGAAGCCCTAATCAGCAAAACATGTCGGGAACAGATACCTAGTTATCACTGTTTATGTAAACACACCATTGCCCATATAATTGGCATGTGTTGGGTTTTAATTGTTTGATGTTAATCATGTATAAATAAACTATGAAGTTTAAGTGCCGGTTCACACTGAAGTGGCACGACTTTTGGGGCGACCTGTGAAGTCCGCTGTGCACCGCTACTTCAGCACGACTTGCACGGACTTCACAAAATTAATGTCTATGCAAGTCGCTCCAGGTCGCCCTGAAGTAGTACAGGACCCTTTTTCTAAGTCGGAGCGACTTGTGTCGCTCCTATTAGAACCGTTCCTGTACTACACTATGGGACGCGATGGTGCGTGACTGGTCAGGCTGGCCAAGTCGCCTGACAAGTCATACTAGTGTGAATGGACACTTATATTACCAATTGTTTTTGATTGTCTTTTGGCACGGTTAAAAAACCAAATCAAATATCTACTGCTTTGTGAATATTATTCCAGGCATGTGGTGCCTGATATAGCCTTGCCACCCAACCACATTTTAAATGAGATTTCTCATACAAATAAGAACATTTTAAGAATGTTACCAAATCAGCAGCGTTGACACTGATATGACAATCAAGTGTGTACATACATTTTTGCTCCACTTTGCATACTAGTAATAAAAAGTAATAATTTCCAAAGTACAAAGGCCCAGAAGCTACAAGGCAGCTTTAGGTAGAGGTAGGTGAGTGAGGGGGTCTCCATAGTCAGTGATATGGTCATTTCCAAGAAGAAAAGTAAGTTCAAACAGACGACGTAGAAACTAGAAGAATAGAGGGGTAGAGGATAGATGGGACTAAATAGGAATAGAGGAAAAGAAAATGTAAAAAGGTAGGTAGGGAAGGAAAAGCTAAGGAACATTGGCTAAGGATGGAAAGAAGTGGATTCCAGGGGGTAAGTTATTCCAAAAGATTAAATAGACAATAATGTTTGAATAGGATTGTATTTCAATTGATAAGGTTATGGGATTGCATGGTTGAAACAGAGCTACCTTATGATCCGATGTTAAAATTTTATCTTTACTGTTGATAGAAATCCATCTCCTCTTATGTGGCATATCAATTTAATGGGTTGTCGACTATGGATCGATAATTCCTAAATAATCGGAAAAGATCGATCAGAAAATAAGATAATTTATCAAGTTGTATATGGCCACCATTTGTAAAAAATCTTTTTTCCTACTTCACCACACAACAAAGAAGGCTTTGTTTTAACTGCAGTAAGTAACCTTACTACAGTGACCTAGATCTCTAAATAAGATGAATAGACCTGCCCCAGAAATACATCATGTTTTAGGTTTTGTTTACTTAAAAATATATTTATTAAAGTGGTTGTGAAGGCAGAAGGTTTTTTTCTTTAATGTTTTGTATTCTCTGCATTAAAGGTAAAAAACCTTCTTTGAACAGGATCCCCCCCCCCCCGAGCCCCCCTAAACACTTACCTGAGCCCAATCTCATTCCAGAGATCTGCACGAGAGCAACAACTCTCTCCTCAGTGGACAAGGAGGCAGCAGCAGAAGCCATTGGCTCCTGCTGTTGTCAATCACAGCCTGTGAGGAGAGAGTGGGGGACAAGCTGCTCTGTGTGCATCTACGGACACACATCGCAGCTTGGGATCAAGCCCACACAAGTGCCCCCATAGCAAGCAGCTTGCTATGGGGGCACTCGGAAGAGAAGAGGAGCCAGAAGCGCCAGCGGGGACCTCAGAAGAGGATCGGGGCTGCTCTGTGCAAACTATTGAATAGAGCAGGTAACGTTTACTATTAAAAAAACACATTTAAAATAAAGGGTTTTTGGCATCACCTCTGCTTCAGTTTTAGTCCCCCAAGTCAAACGAATGTGTAAAAGCACTGAAAGAACATGGTCTACCACTGTAACCTTTTACACTTAAAACTGACCCTTTGGCCAGACAGTTCACTTCAAGTACAATTTCCACATATAATTATTTGTGCATTTAATGCATTTTGGGTTTAATACTATTAACCTTTAAAAGGCCTTCAAACCAGTGTAAATTTTGACGTCAAATTTAGCCATTTTAGTTTTAGTTGCGTTTTCGTTTTAGTCATATTATAGTCATCTGAATTGTTTTAGTTTTAGTCGTATTTTAGTCGTCTAAAAGCTCCAGTACATTTTAGTCAACTAAAACCTCGAGCATATTTAAAATCATCTAAAAACCTCCAGTACATTTTAGTCAACTAAAATCAAATGGGTTTGGGTAAATTGTAATGCATTATTTAAGCATTTCTCTAGAATTTCCAAACTCAGCATATACTCTTGGTGTAAAAATCTAACAACATGTTATGAAGGTTTGAACATGCACTACAGACAGTTTTAGCCGTTAGGATATATTTCCAGTGTTCATTTTGACATCAAATCTCTATTTAGTTTTAGTCATAGTCTTGACTAAAATGGCATTTTAGTTTTGGTCGTATTCTAGTCTTATTAATATGGTTGGTGCCAGAGGAAGAAATCGCGCCCCCCCCTGTTGGTGCCAGCAGAAGCAATCGCGCCCCCCCTGTTGGTGCCAGCAGACGCAACCGCCCCCCCCCCACTGTTGGTGCCAGCAGACGCAACCGCGCCCCCACTGTTGGTGCCAGCAGACGCAACCGCGCCCCCACTGTTGGTGCCAGCAGACGCAACCGCGCCCCCACTGTTGGTGCCAGCAGACGCAATCGCGCCCCCACTGTTGGTGCCAGCAGACGCAATCGCGCCCCCACTGTTGGTGCCAGCAGACGCAATCGCGCCCCAACTGTTGGTGCCAGCGGACGCAATCGCGCCCCCACTGTTGGTGCCAGAGGACGCAATCGCGCCCCCACTGTTGGTGCCAGAGGACGCAATCGCGCCCCCACTGTTGGTGCCAGAGGACGCAATCGAGCCCCCACTGTTGGTGCCAGAGGACGCAATCGAGCCCCCACTGTTGGTGCCAGAGGACGCAATCGCGTCCCAACTGTTGGTGCCAGAGGACGCAATCGCGCCCTAACTGCTGGTGCCAGAGGACGCAATCGCACCCCCACTGTTGGTGCCAGAGGACGCAATCGCGCCCCAACTGTTGGTGCCAGAGGACGCAATAGCGCCCCAACTGTTGGTGCCAGAGGACGCAATAGCGCCCCCACTGTAGGTGCCAGAGGACGCAATAGCGCCCCCACTGTAGGTGCCAGAGGACGCAATAGCGCCCCCACTGTAGGTGCCAAATAGCGCCCCCACTGTAGGTGCCAGAGGACGCAATAGCGCCCCCACTGTAGGTGCCAGAGGACGCAATAGCGCCCCACTGTAGGTGTCAGCTAAAAAAAATGACAGTGTCTGTGGTCAGGAGGAGGAATAGTGCCCCACGGTCAGTGTAAGAAATAGTGTAACACTGTTAGGGGAAAAAGTTGCGCCCCACTGTTGGGGGTCAGTGGAAGGAATCAGACCCCACCCTAACACCACAGCTCTATAGTATTCCCCTCATCTCCTCCACCAACCCCCAGCAGCAACATAATAGGTGGAGATTTGAAGAGAAGGGCTGAGAAGCTGGGCCAGCACAAAAAGCAATTAGACACTCCCAGATGAGGAGATAGCAATTAAATGCAAGAAGTGAGAGCGATGCGCTGGGGACAAATTCTTCTGAATTAGTCAAATGGCTAGCAAGTCCAGAAGCACAAAATTGCAGCAAATAATATTTAAAATCCTTGCTGTTTTTGTGTTTTCAAACAAATGTGGTGAGTGGGCCTCTTCAACGTCTATTAAAGAGAGATTGCAATTGTTTGTTTTGGCACCACAGACTGTCTTTCTTGTAGACACAAGGCCCAGTATGTTTAGTTACATACAACATATTCCCAGACTTCGCTTCTATTAGAGGATGTGTGTAGGTGACATGTCCTCTTTAAGTTCTGCAGGCCTCATGAGAAAGGCAGCGATGTGCAGACAGACAGAGGGAGGGGGATCTCTGTCCTTCACACAGCACATCCCTTACAGGTCTGAACATTAATCTCTTCCTGGCACGGCCACATCGCCAGACAGACTTCTCTGCTGCAATGTGCTGAGGAAGTGCTGCCAGCCATGTAAAGAGGCGATGCTGCTCTATGAGAATCTCGCGGGAGCTTGGGATAGAGGAAAAAAATTAACACAGAGAACAGGGGACGTGTTGTGACTTGCTGCTGCTGTACATAAAGCGAGGGGGGATCAAGCATCAAATTAAAACCCCTCTATAGCAAATCACTCCGCACTATACACTAAGAGCTGCACCATTCTGGATAAAATGCAAATTTTTTTGCAGATCACCATTCTCGGCATCACATCATCTTTTACATTATACAAAAAAAATCGTGCTAACTTTGCTGTTTAGTTTTTTTTTTTTAATTCATTAAAGTGTATTTTTCCCCCAAAAAACTGCGTTTGAAAGAATATATGTATATATATAAAATTTTTGGGGGTTAAGTAATTTTCTAGCAAAAAATACAGATTTTAACTTGCAAGCAACAAGTGTCAGAAAAATGCTTAGGGCTCTTTCACACGGGCGTTCAGTTTTTTATGCCCGATCAGTTCCTTTTTTTTTTTTTTTTTTTTTGAAAACGGACACGGGTGACACTTGTGTCATCCGGTCCGTAAGTCCGTTTTTCATCCCATCCGTTTGCGGATGAAAAAACGGACATAATGTATCTCTATGTAAATACGGATGTCAGCGGATGACACCACCGTTCAAAAAACGGAAAGGAAGGAAAATCGGATGTCAGCGGTGTCATCCGCTGACATATCCGCAATCCCCATAGACTTACATTATGTCCGCATATCATCCGCAAACGGATGGGATGATATGCGGGCATACGGAGCGGATGACACAAATGTCATCCGCTCCGTGAAAAAAAAAAAAAAAAAAGGACCGCAGCGGAACTCTCACACGGAGCGGCCGTGTGAAAGAGCCCTAAAGGGCCCCAGGATCAGTGGGAAGAGCCCCAGGCTTAAAGGCAAGGGCCCGGCCAGGCCCTTTATGGAGCCTTTATGGTTTCATGCACCGGGGCCCTGAAGGTTCTAGTTACGCCTCTGCCTGGCTCCCTTCTTTACTTCTGTACTTGTGGGTCTCAACCTTGCTGCTGCACTCTCCATAATGTAAAACAAATGCAAACCTCAACGGCAAAGCGCAAAGCCCTCATAAGAGCCACATCAGGTACCTCAGGTGTAGATACCTCTCTGCTGGAGTCCATAACAGTGTATAATTCACCCTGTTGGCATCTAACCAAAGAATGCTGCTTGTGTACACCAAGGAATGCAAGTGGTGTAATATTACCCTTAAATAAGCATTTTCATTTCTTCTGCAACATAAAAAGATTTGGATTTCTCTTTTACAACGGAACCTATTAATCGCTGGTTGGATAATACAGGACGTTGACATTTTGTACACTTCCGTATATTATTTTTGCACAGGTTGAAGAGATAAAAACAAGATTCACCTTCTTTGCCTTCAGCAAAACATAACTAAAAATAGCTGCATACTGAAGCTTAAAAGGAAACTTTCAAAACCTGCAGACATTCAATTAATATTATGAGATCCGTGGCTATACATGAAGGGAAAATGCCAAAAAATAATATATAATAATCTTTTTTTTTTTTTTTTTTTTTTTTTTTTTACCCTTTATCTAGGTCCACTACCAAACTATTTTTTTAGTGTATGAAGGGTCAGCCAATTTTTTTTAGAGCACTCTGCTATACAAATCAAAAAACGTGCTGCGCCAGAAGTGCACAAAAATAATAAGTGATTAATGAATCAACAAGTGTTATCAACAAAATATAGTGTCCATCATATGTGCTCTGATGAAACATAAATGTTCATATAAAGTGCTCCAAAGTAAGGATTAGTATATCCAGGTGATGACAGGACAGCCTCAATCCCTTGTGAATCAAGCAGGAACCACCAGTGTGTGAACTCCCTCCACCAGTAAGATTGGCCTCTCACCTTGATACCAGACCCAAACGGGCCAGCATGAGCATATCAGGGGATAAACAGACTATCACAGGTAACCTCTCCAGCCTTCACCTCCGGGGGTCGCCAGGACATAAAATAAAGATAAAGCAAAGATCTAGTGCTCTCTGAATGTAAATAATGAGCTTTTATTGAGCATAAAGGGGTGACTCACATTTGTTGGGCACTCAGCCGATCGCTCGGGTGCTACTCTCTAACACTGAATGCCATAACAGCAGGCACGGCTGAGTGCCCAACAAATGTGAGTCACCCCTTTATGCTCAATAAAAGCTCATTATTTACATTCAGAGAGCACTAGATCTTTGCTTTATCTTTATTTTATGTCCTGGCGACCCCCGGAGGTGAAGGCTGGAGAGGTTACCTGTGATAGTCTGTTTATCCCCTGATATGCTCATGCTGGCCCGTTTGGGTCTGGTATCAAGGTGAGAGGCCAATCTTACTGGTGGAGGGAGTTCACACACTGGTGGTTCCTGCTTGATTCACAAGGGATTGAGGCTGTCCTGTCATCACCTGGATATACTAATCATTACTTTGGAGCACTTTATATGAACATTTATGTTTCATCAGAGCACATATGATGGACACTATATTTTGTTGATAACACTTGTTGATTCATTAATCACTTATTATTTTTGTGCACTTCTGGCGCAGCACGTTTTTTGATTTTTATGTTTTTGTTGTGAGGTGTGGACACAATTTGTGTATGCAGCCGGATTTATATATTGATTTATTCTAGCACATTTATACACATTTGAATTTCACTTAGTCTTGCGCTGATAGTTTTTTCACTATACTCTGCTATACAAAGTAGGCTGCTACCCATTTAGCAAAGTCTATGCAACAATCTTTCTGTGCATTTTCGACTCTCCATCTAGAATCTTGGGAAGCAAATGGCAGGATCTGCAAAGGATTTAAAAGGAGAAGTAAAGCCAAAGCTCGTTTGGCTGTGCTTTTCCTGTAGTTCGCAGGAGAGCAGTTCGTTTTGCACTCCTGTGACCCGTTTTCAGCAGACAGCGGGCTGAAGTTCGCTGTCTGTTGACGTCACATAGCCGGTCCAGGCTCGGGCAAGATCGTGACAAAGTTGGCATCCACCCACATACCTGGACTGGCACCCAGCTCAGGCTTTTAAGCGAGCCGCTAAGAGCCTGAGCTGGTCACTCCCGCCCCTCCACAGGCCAGCGTTCCAGTAAGCGTAATGTGAGAGCAGAGAGCTGCAGGAAACGAACAATCTGCAGTGTTCGATTGCTCGGTTCTCGGTCTTAGAGGCGCCATGGGACAGATGCAGCATCGGACCGATGTTGCATCCACCCAAGTAAAAAATTCCCATACATCTCTTTTAATGCCGGTTCACACCAACGCGGCACGACTTCGGGGGCGACCTGTGAAGTCGCGTGCAGCGTGACTTCGGCGCAACTTGCACGGACTTCACAGAATGAATGTCTATGCAAGTCGCTCCAGGTCGCCCGAAGTAGTACAGGAACCTTTTTCTAAGTCGGAGCGACTTGTGTCGCTCCTATTAGAATGGTTCCTGTACCACACAATGGGACCGCGACTTGTCAGGCTGACAAGTCACCTGACAAGTCGTATTAGTGTGAATGGGCTCTTAAAGGCTTGTTCATACTATGCGCAGAGACCTTTGTTTATCAGCACTGGATAAATGCAGATCAGCACTAGGACACATAGAAAACAATTATTTTCTATGTGCCCCATTCACATCACAATGTGGACGTTGTGCGTATGGTGCCTGGCAGTGCAGAAAAAATGCAGCATGTTTGCATTTTTCCGTCCCGCACCAGATGGCACCACATATCACCACACAGCAGAAGAACATACTGTGCTTCTATGCAGTGACAAAAATTAGTGTCACTACATGACACTTTAAATAAATGGGAGGAAAAAAAAAAAAAAAAAGATAATCAGTGCAATACACTGAAAATGCAAGACTTTGGTGAAGACCCTGGGAGCGGAGGCGAGACCAAAGGGTAACGCCACAAATTCTCCTACAGCGGAGCGAAGAAAACACTTGTGCCCAGCGTAAATAGGGATGTGTAGATATGCATCTTTGATTTCGATGGGAGGCCAAAAAGTCTCCTTGGTGTAGAGACGCCAGTACCATGCGAATGGACTCCATTCAAAACTTCTGTACCCGCACAAAGCGGTGCAGAGCCTTGAGGTCCAGGCGCGGATACTCTGGCTACAACAGGGGCCGCATCCATCATATAGAAATAGTAGGGCTTGGACCATTTGGTCTGTTAGCTCTGCCACGCTCGGAGGGAGCCGTTCTGTTTCTAGGTTACTTATTAGTAACTTTGCCCATTCCGTTATGGTCTGGGACACCGCTATCACATGTAAGTGGCGGGACAGAGACTCAATCCTTCCATCCACAGGGTCTGTAAAGACCGGGGATTCCTCCACCGGGAGCACAGTAGATTCGTCTGGAGACAGGATGGTCCACCTTGGGTGGAACGGTCCATTTTGCAGATACCGCGTCCGCGAATGGATAGCGCCTCTCAAAAAACGCTTCGGGACCACTAACATCTGTTTGAGGTGCCCCCATTGGTCAGAGACAATTTTGTCAAAAAGTTCCGGACAAGGAAAAACCTTGCCCGACTTCTGGGATTTGCGAATGCCAAATGCAACCTGCGTCCCTGACGCTGCAGAATCATCCGCCATTTTTAGAGTTTCCTCCACTGACACTATAAGTGCCTTCACCAGCGCGCTTTCCAGCGTGGCTGCAGAGGCGGATATGTCGTCCTCGCCATCCGAGTGCGATGACGCAGAACCCACAGGGTGACATGCGTCCGCGGCGGCCATATCTACTAGTGGTATTTTTCAAAACCATATCCACTTTTTACACCAGGTTTTCTAAAACCGCCGTTAAAACTTTTAACTGACACCCCCTGGGTATCGCATATGGCAGTGTGAACTGCCAGAGGTGTGGATGCGATGAGGGATCACCCTGCATATTCGCAGCGTTCCCGCATCCCACAAATGTGAACCGGCACTTAAAGTAACAGTGCCATATTGCAAAAAATGGTCTGGTCATTAAGGGGGTAAAACCTTCCGGAGCTGAAGTGGTAAAATCTAAAACCTAACAGTGTATATCGCACCGTCGCCTTTTTTTTTTGGAGTGGACCTAGAGAAGGAACATTTGTCAAGATAGAATAATAACCTTTTCCTCTTCAATCGGCCAGTTCTCCAATGGATTGCAACATGTTATTCGTTAAAGCGGTAGTATCCCGCTTTTTGACACTTTTACCTACAGGTAAGCCTAGAATAAGGCTTACCTGTAGGTATAATTAATATCTCCTAAACCGGCACGGTTTAGGAGATATTTGCAGTGCATGCAGCTGCTCACGCGAGCGGCGCATGCGCTCTGAAGGTCCGGGGGGACCTTCAGTTTTCCTAGCCGGCAGCTTGCCGGAAAATCACTCCCGCGCGCATGCGGGTTTACAACCGCTTTAAGAGAAATCCCCCCCCCCCCCGATCTTAAAACAGCATGTCCTCAATTCCTACAGAGCAGTTCTCTACTCACAGCTGTCAAAAAAAAAAAAAAAAGGGCCTAAGGCTAATGTTTATCAACATTGGTAGGGCTGCTAGATAACTATAAACACAATGTTTTACAATATATCATTTTGTTCTTTTTTCAGATCAAAGGAAAGAACTTCTGTCTGTAAGTGAGGGCAGTTTAACCTCTCAAAGACTAAGGCTTTTTCTGACACTTGTTGCTTACAAGTTAAAATCAGTATTTTTGTTCTAGAAAATTACTTAGAACCCCCAAACATTATAAAATATATATATATATTTTTTTTTTTAGCAGAGACCCTAGAGAATAAAATAGCGATTGTTGCAATCTTCTGTCACATTGTATTTGCGCAGAAGTCTTTCAAACGCAGTTTTTTGGGAAAAGAAATACACTTTAATGAATTAAAAAAACAAAACAAAAAACAAACAGTAAACTTAGCCCAGTTTTTTTTTGTATAATGTAAAAGATGTTACGCCAAGAATCGTGATCTTTATTCCAAGCAAAAAAATTGTGATCCTCATTTTGTCCAGAATCGTGCAGTTCTACAACATTTTTATTTTTTTTAATTTACGTTTTGTGGATATATATTGTGCCAGCTTATTAGGCAGCACTTCAGAGTACATAGAGCCCTACTCTTTATGGAGCTTACAATTTATTACTTCCTATACACACTGTATGGTCAGTTTGGGGAGGACCCCAATCAACGTATCAGTCTGAGCAGTTGAAGAAGTCCCAGGCAGTCGCAATAGGAAAATATACCTCCACGTGGACAGTGCCCATGGTGAAATTCCTGCAGCACAATGTACAGGGTTCATACACATTTTCACCAAAAAAATTCCATGACTTTTCCATGACTTCACGTAAATATTCATGACCTTATGTTTCATGAAATGTCTATGTATACATATTAAATAAGAAGAAAATCCATGTCACACCCAGCATATTTTTACTAAAATAAATGACAATCTTTGTAGAACCTCTGCAGTTAGGGTTTCGTTCTGGATACAGCGTGACTCAAAATGGTCCCTTGTTTTACAGTGGATGAGAGGGAAGCACCGCTGCCGCAGCTGGGAGCCGGTGTCACTTCAGGCGCACGGGTGAAAAAGCCAGCGATCGGATTGGAAGCTGTCAAGCATGCAGCTGCAGACTGGTGCTTTGCACCTTTAGCGTGGCTAGACAGAGCTGCCTCTCCCATGTTCGAAATGTCAAAGGTTTTACGACACACACTGTACATTTAGCGGACATGATGCAGGACAAGGTCAGAGGCTGCGGACATGATACAGGAGGTGGTCAGAGGCTGCGGACATGATACAGGAGGTGGTCAGAGACTGCAGACATGATACAGGAGGTGGTCAGAGGCTGCAGACATGATACAGGAGGTGGTCAGAGGCTGCAGACATGATACAAGAGAAGCTCAGAGACTGCAGACATGATACAGGAGGTGGTCAGAGGCTGCGGACATGATACAGGAGGTGGTCAGAGGCTGCGGACATGATACAGGAGGTGGTCAGAGGCTGCGGACATGATACAGGAGGTGGTCAGAGGCTGCGGACATGATACAGGAGGTGGTCAGAGGCTGCAGACATGATACAGGAGGTGGTCAGAGGCTGCGGACATGATACAGGAGGTGGTCAGAGGCTGCGGACATGATACAGGAGGTGGTCAGAGGCTGCGGACATGATACAGGAGGTGGTCAGAGGCTGCGGACATGATACAGGAGGTGGTCAGAGGCTGCGGAGTGCGGACATGATACAGGAGGTGGTCAGAGGCTGCGGAGTGCGGACATGATACAGGAGGTGGTCAGAGGCTGCGGACATGATACAGGAGGTGGTCAGAGGCTGCGGACATGGTACAGGAGGTGGTCAGAGGCTGCGGACATGATACAGGAGGTGGTCAGAGGCTGCGGACATGATACAGGAGGTAGTCAGAGGCTGCGGACATGGTACAGGAGGTGGTCAGAGGCTGCGGACATGATACAGGAGGTGGTCAGAGGCTGCGGACATGATACAGGAGGTAGTCAGAGGCTGCGGACATGATACAGGAGGTAGTCAGAGGCTGCGGACATGATACAAGAGGTAGTCAGAGGCTGCAGACATCATACAGGAGGTGGTAAGAGGCTGCGGACATGGTACAGGAGGTGGTCAGAGGCTGCGGACATGATACAGGAGGTAGTCAGAGGCTGCGGACATGATACAGGAGGTAGTCAGAGGCTGCGGACATGATACAGGAGGTAGTCAGAGGCTGCGGACATGATACAGGAGGTAGTCAGAGGCTGCAGACATGATACAGGAGGTAGGCAGAGGCTGCAGACATGATACAGGAGGTGGTAAGAGGCTGCGGACATGATACAGGAGGTAGTCAGAGGCTGCGGACATGATACAAGAGAAGGTCAGAGACTGCAGACATGATAGAAGAACACAGGGGAAGCAGAGAGCACTGGAGGAGCTGAAGGGCACAGGGGGGGGGGGGGGGATGGAGAGAATTAAGGGGGGGGTTTGGAAAGCATTGCAGGGGGGTTGGAAGGCGCGGGGGGGGCATGGAAAACCAGGGGGATGGAGAGCACAGGGGGAGAGGGGGGGGGACTGGAGAGCACTGTCTGGGGGGAACTGGAAATCACTGAGGGGGGAGCCGGCATGAACGTGATGACGCTGGGGTGCGGTACCCGAAACGGTTACCATCCCCTTCCACGTCATCATCACATTCATGCGGCCGGCCCGCCCTCCAGTGACGCTTTCGCTGCCTCATTGGTTGATAATCTCCCGGCTGTTACTGCTGCTGCTAGCCAGTCACAGTGTTGCCAGGCAAACCGCGGCCGGCCCTCCCCGCTGCCTGATTGGGTCATCTCTTCGGCTGCTGCTGGCCAATGACAGCACGCGCATACCGCAGACCCGGAAGGACGCTAATACAGCGAAATGTAAATACAGTATGTGGCAATTATCAAAAAATAATTAAAATAATTAAGCATCCGCTCCCCCACAGTAATTTAATTCCATGACTTTTCCAAAACCTAGTGTGTTTCCTAATTTTCCATGACCTTTCCAGGCCTGGAAAGTGTCATCTAAAAATTCCAAAACTTTTCCAGGATTTCCAGGACCGTATGAACCCTGAATGTAAGAGCAACAACTGTTGGCCGCTGGTTTCCACCCACTTATTGCATATTCACTTTGTCATGCGGTCATGTTGTCATGGCAGGACATTAACTTATCCCGCAGATTATTTTGCACTGTGACAGTCTGATCTCTGAAGGTTCAGCATCTCCTTACATTACAAGCTAATCAGCTTCTACACAAAGATTAAATCTCTGTAAATTAACTCTGCCGCCTGTCTTTCTATTCTGAGTAAATCATTAGGGCTTTTCTCCACGAATACAACCTTGCAGAACTTGCAATACTGTAGTGTATCCCCAAAAAGGACAGATGAAACATGTACAACACCTGTGTCGCTACATGCAGCTGGGAGCCCATCTTACCTACAAATTGCCCCATTCTGTGACATCAGAGAGGGAGGGCAAATAAATAGAAAAAAGAGCTAGTACAGCAAGATAGAATGCTCCTTTAGCTAAGCGGCATCCAGGATCAGCCGGCAGATTTTTTTACAGGCCTCAATCCTATCCTAACACACTAATGGCGCTTTTCCACTGCATGGAACCGAACGGTTCGGCTCGCTTTTGTGCTTTTCCACTGCTGGTACCGCATGGCACGGTGTAGTAACGGTTCGGTATGGTACGGCGGCGCTTTTCAACTACATGGAACCGAACGGTACGGCTCGCTTAAACAGTACCACCTCAGTTGTGGTTCCAACAGGGCCGTACCGGTACCATATCCCACAATCCTTTGCATGCAGCCTTGACTGTTTGTCACTACTAGCCACTGATTGGTCAGAGAATCATTGTTATCCCACCCACTTACTTTAGTACTACTTTAGTGGAAAAGCAAACCATACCAAACCGTACCGAACAGTTCTAACACCGTACCATGCGGTACCATGCAGTGGAAAACCAAAGCGGGCCAAGCAGGGCCGAGCCGGTACTTGCAGTGGAAAAGTGCCATTATAAGTGCCCACTTATAAAACGCACTGAGTTCCATCTATTTAGCCTATCTTTCTGTTTGCTAGTATCAAACATCCTCCTGGAAACATGACACAATTTTTGTGCTCATAATCGGGTACTCCTAAAAAAGGTAGTGTGGCAGGGCAAGCCTGTGCCACTCTGTGATGAGGCGGTTTACACCAGATTTTGTAAGAACCAAGCACACTAATGGTACAGGTGTGTGCTGGCTTCATATGAAAGCCAGAATTAGTTTTCAGGGCTTTCCTGCCTACTTTTACTTAAAAGAAAGTCAAAATTCATAGAGGCATGTCTTCCCATGCAGGGGGTACTCACCAGCACATCAAACATAACATTCAGCCTCCAGGCTCTCTTGTGGCAGCTTTACTTCAGTACCTCTTTGGTCCTCCTGACCATGAAACATGTCCCAGTGTTTACGCACAGACGTTGCACCCCAGCTCTGCATTTTCCTCACAGCTCCCCATCTGCTCTGTCCCTCATGGACTCTTAGGTTTGGGTTGTACTCTGTCCCAACCTGGACAAAATGGTGCAGACCAGCACCTCTCATGGCTCCCTTCATACGCTGACCTCTTTGGGTGGGTGGGGCCCTGAGCTCTAACCCTGGCTCTCATATGAAACCTGTGCCATTAGTGTGCTTACTTCTTACAAAATCTGGAGTAAACTGCCTCATCACACAGTGGCATGGGCTCGTCCTGCCACAGTAGACAAACCCAATCGCTAAAACCTCATATGAGCTTTAAACTTCAAAAGTGATCCTGCCACGAAGGTCCTTGTTCAGAAATGTTACAGGTAGACAGCACTGCCCTTAGCTCCCAATTGTGCACATATATTATCACCCTGTCAGAGAAGCTTCAAATGAAGACTACACGTGGCCATTTTAACAGTTGATGCAAGCATGGTCCACTGTTGTCACTCTAATGAAATCCACCCTGAGAAATGCCACACAGCCATTGGAATGCATGCATGTAGATATGATTACAAATTCTGCAGGTTCTCTATAATTGATATCACGACACTTTAAGTGCCAACAGACATGTTTTCTGATAATCGTGAGACTGACAAGTTGAGATGACACCAACATTTTCTATGAAATACGGAGATGCACAGTGGATGACCTCAGGGGACCTCTGATGAAAGAGAAACCTATGAGCTTGGCTATACATTTTCCAACAAGCAGGATACTCATTGTTCCCTTGTGTCAGATCCAAGGTAAGACAGGTGCTCAGAGTCCAACCTCAATCTGCAGGGTGCATTAATAGGAAAAACAACCTCAGCCAAGTCACTTCTGTGCTGCCCATATGACAACCAAGGTATTATTCCAGTTTCAGAAGTGACAGCTTGCTTGACTATCACTACATCCTACTTCACAATGAGCTTTTAGACTCACAATGTGCTTTTGTTTTTCAAGAGATGCAATCACTTTGTAATTTCAAGGAAATTTGTGTTTTATCAGTCACCCACCCCAGCAAAGTAAACTCACAATACCTTGCTGCCTCACCGTACTTTAGGAGTAAACTCCAGCATTAAATGTGGTCACCCTTACCCGGGAGAATAAGGTCTCCCCAACAAAGTAGAAGTGTTGGTGCCTGGCTACTGGTCGCCGCAGCCCAACTTCTGTCACACAAGGAATGTCCTATGCTCCTCCATATGCAGAAGTCACACACCATTAGAGCAAACCAATGGTTTTCCTAGACCATAAAACCAGGGGCATGTACCCTGGGTGTTCTACTCAGTGTTCCAGGTCTAGCAATACCTAACAAAGATGGCTGTCAGAATGGCTTGCTCGGTTGTATGCAGGACGTCATGGTTGAGAGATATCCATCATGACACATAATTCTGGCTCAATGTCAGAGTAAAGGCGAGGAAGTGGCGTGAAAATTTTGCAACACTTTACAGGCAAGTACCAATGCTGACCACCACCAAGAATAGGGATAGTGAAAAACCAAGGCGACACAATGACCACCCATCTTCTGGGGGCAATAATACCCATGACCACCATTAGTTATTGGGCACTGACCACTGATCAACAGTCATGGGGCACTCACCATTGACCAACAACACATAATGGGGCACAAACCATTGACCACCTACATTTAAAAAGGGGCCAAGCATCACTGATTGCTATTAATAAAGGACGGCTTTCCACTAACCACCACCTTCAAAGAGCATTTATTCCTATCCACTGAACAATGCAAGCTGTGCAATAAATATTCTTGACCCTGTGTACATAATGTTGAGCATCACTTTTGAAGGGATTTACTAAACTTTGTGCACACAGAATCTGGTGCAGCTTCTGCATAGTAACCAATCAGCTTCTAATGCCCGGTACACACGCATCGATTATTGGCCAGGAATTTTCGGCCAACGTCCGATCGGCCATTTTTCGGCTTGTTAGTATGATGCTTCCGACAACCAACTCCGACTTTTCGGCCGAAAAAAATCTGGTGTGCAGGCTATAAAATTTTTGTTGGCCGTCAACACAACGGCCGATTTTCCATCAGTCAGTACAGGTTTCGGCAGACAAAAATCTGATGAGCAAGACTGGGCATGCTCCGAGAAGAAAAAACACACGGAAAGTAAACCAGCACATGACATCACTTCAGAAGTAGATTTTTGTTGGCCGAGAAAATTTGTGTGCAGTCTAAGCACATTCCAAACAACAAAACACCACTCTGGACAAATGTCGGACGATCGGTCGGCCGATAATCGTTGCGTGTGTACGAGGCATAAGTTTTATTGTCAAAGCCTTGTTGAATATGCTGAAGTTAGAAGCTGATAGGTTGCAGTCATCAGCTGCACCAGTTTTAGTAAATCTCCCCCATAATGTTGACTGCTGAACTCTTGACGTTACATAGCCCTGATCACTGCACACACTATATTGTATGTTACATATAATGACCAAAGTCTTTACGGTCTTAAAAGCTGGTTGTATTTCTTTAAGGTAGGCTCAGGCAAAATGTTAGCTCTCCATCAACATTCTATATGGACAAAAGCATATGTTAAACAGAAGAGATTCCATTTTAATATACGATGTTTGAGGAGTATCTATGGCTGTGATAATGTTGCATGTGGCACAGTAATTGGGGAGTATTTTTGGGGGTACAAGAATTGCAGCATGTGTTGTGCAGTGTATGCGGAGAGTAGGCTCAGGATCCATATAAACATCCTCCTTTAGGCTAGGCACCACAGAGTCCCTTTCCTAAGGGTGCCCCGAGTCTTACACAATCCTTGCGATGCGCCTCGCAACACATGTACAGCACTACTTAGGATATATTGCAGTACCAATCAATGGAAGGTGGACTTGTGGAAAACCTGACAAAGAAGAACACTTCAGGCCTAAATCAGTTAAAATTATTGTCATAAGAACGCAAGTACTGACTAATGAAGTAATAATAAAATATGCATAAAAAATCCTAAATTCTTTCATGTGGAGAATATACATAGCACTCTGCAAATACTGACTTCTCACCACTGTAAAAGTGATTAGGTGATTGTAGAGCTGCCCAGATCACTTTTAGGGCTCTTTAACACAGACATGCCAATTTTCAGCTTTTAGCGCCGTTGCATTTTGAATGACAATTGCGCGGTCATGCAACACTGTACCTAAACCAAATTTATGTCATTTTTCCCCACAAATAGAGCTTTCTATTGGTGGTATTTGATCACCGCAAGTTTTTTTCTTTTTTGCTACACAAATAAAAAAAAAAAGACTGAAAAGTTTGAAAAAAAAAAAAAAAAGTTTTGTTTAGGTTATAAAATTTTGTAAATAGATATGTTTTTTGCTGCACTGATGAGCGCTGATGAGGTGGCATTAATATGCGGCACTGATATGCAGCACTGATAATTGGGACATGTGGGCGGCACTGATAGATTGCAATGATGGGCACAGGTGGGCGGCACTGATAGATGGCAATCATGGGCAGCTCTAATGGGGAGGGCACTGAAAGGGTCCCTGAGCCCTGATTGCCATCCCTGGTGGCCATGGGTGGGCAATCCCTGGTGGCTCTAGTGGCACCCCCCCCCCCCAATGGTCTGCACTGGCAACCAGCACAGAACCCCCCCCCCCCCCGTCAGGAGAGCCGCCGATCGGCTCTCCTCTACTCGAGCCTGTCAGGCACAAACTGAGGAAAGCCGATCAACGGCACTTCCTATTTACTATGTGACCAGCTGTGATTGGACACAGCTGATCACATGGTAAAGAGCCTACGTTATTAGGCTCTTTACCGGGATCGGAGATGCGGTGAGTCCGAGTGACACACCGCAGCACCGATCACCGCTCTGCACCCACCCCCCCCCCCCCGGGTGGTCTACCCTGCTGGGCTTCATATGACGGCCAGTCAGGGCAGTGCAACCACTTTGTCGCCGTCAATCTGCTATAGGGCGGGCGGTAAGTGGTTAAAATGTAATTCTAGGATAACCCTAAGGCTTGGTTCACATCAATGCGTTGCAGAAACAGACTACAGTCCGTTTAACATGGCTTCCTATGGGACATGCTCACATCTATGCTTTTTTCAGCCACTGCATTTTTGGAAAGGGTCAGAGACTTTTTTTTAAAAGCATAGCTGCATTTGTGGTGCAATTGACTTCAATGGAGAAGCTGCAGAAAAGGATGTAGTACGTTTTTTTAATCCACCAAACAGCAAATTGGCCTAAAGAAAAGAAAAAAAAAGCATTAAAAAAATGTAAAAAGCATGTGCAAAAATGCACTGCAAAAAGCACTGCAGGAGTGGATCAAAAGCAAACTGCATAGGTGTGAACCAAGCCTAACTACTGTTAAAAAGTTCCCCCTCCCCCTCCTAACCCCTATTATTACTAACCTTGTGTGAGTAAGATGTATATATACTTACCCATTTTCAGGACACTTCGGTCCGGGCCTACATGATTCCTCTCTCTTGTGTCAGCCGGGAGCGCTGCAGGGGAGAGGAGAGAGCGCCAAAAACAGATAGGCCATTAAAGCCAATAGGTGACTTCACGCATGCTCGCTCTTCTCCCCTGCAGCCGGTGCTGGCTCACAAAAGGGGAGATCCCTTGGCCGGATCACTTTTTAAAACATTTTATATGTACAGTACCCTGCAGGGTGGATGGCCAGCATGTTTCAGCCACTATTAAGGTGGTTGTAAAGGTTCAAGGTTTTTTTTTAACTTAGTGCAGCTCTCTTCCCCCCCCCCCCCCCCCATACTTAGCTAAGCCCGATCTTGATCCAGCGATGTGCACTAGCGCAGATATTGGCCATTGGCTCCAGCTGCTATCAATCACATCCAGTAAGGAGGGACCAGGGTGGAACAGAGCCACATTCTGTGTCAATGAACACACACACAGCATGGCACGGGAGCGAGCACATATGAGTGTCCCCATGGCAAACAGCTTGCTATGGGGGCACTGAGCAGGGAGGAACCAGGAGTGCCAGGGGGGCACCTGAGAAGAGGAGGCTGCTCTGTGCAAAACCACTGCACGGAGCAGGTAAATAAAACATGTTTGGTATTGAAAAAAAAAAATGGGTTTATATCAACTTTAATTCCATTTTTATATATTTTTCTTTTTTTTTTAGATTTAATTCAAAATACTGCTCTTTTTGTATTGTAAATTGTGCAGTTTTATTTATTTTTTTTTAAATATATTATATAATAATTTGTACTTTTAAAAATCACAAGTGATTCATAAAAAAACTGAAGAAAAGAAACTTCAAAGTGATTGTAAAGTCTTTTTTTTTTTTTTGTGCAGTTGGTTTTGCACACAGTGGCCCTGATCCTCCTCTCTTATGAAACAGCCTGCAAAACCGTGCAGCCAAAGGAAGCATCTGAAGATGCCAACAAATCAACCTTGTAGAATTTTGTAAATGTGTGCACAGATGACCAAGTCGCTGCTTTGCGAACCTGCACTATTGAAGTCTGACGACGAAAAGCCCAAAAGGCACTCCGTGCTCTAGTAGAATGCGCTTTCACAGGGAAAGGAGGAACCGGACACTTGAGTGAATAAGCCTGAACAACTATCTGCCTGATCCGTCTGGATATGGTCGCAGCAGACGCAGCCAAACCTTTCCGAGGTCCTTCAGTAAGCACAAAGAGAAAGTCCAATTTTCTAAAAGACTCAGTTACTGTCAGATAAACCCTTATCGCCCGAACCACATCCAGAGAATGCATTCCTTGGGATCCTTAGGCTTCAGACATAAGGAAGGCAAGACAATGTCATAATTGATATGAAAATCCGACACCACCTTAGGGAGGAAAGACGGATTAGGTCAGAGAACCACTTTATCTCTGTGGACCACCAAATAAGACGAACGACAGGACAGCGCCGCCAACACTCTGCGAGCAGAAGTAATAGCCACCAGAAAGGCAACCTTCTGCGACAAAGAAAGCAGAGAAATCTCCCTAATATTCTCAAAGGGAGGCTTTTGAAGAACAGACAGAACTAGATTGAGATCCCACGGAGGCAATGGGGATCTCATCGGAGGAGCCAGATGAAGCACCCCCTGAATAAAAGTGTGAATCAAGCTATTAGTAGCCAACGGACGTTGGAAGTAAATAGCCAAGGCCGATCCTACTCCTTCTCTAGGCAGAAACAAACTGGTTTGCTGGAGCAGAGGGAGTGGGGTTATGCCTGTAGGGATAGCCCCGTGGGTGTGGAGAATTACTTTTTTCCTGCCTAGAATTAATCCTGCAGGGGGGGCAGCATAACCCAATAAATAAGTATGGAAGCTGCGTCTGCCAATGGACGATAGAGAAATGCTGATTTTAACTTGTAATCCACAAACGTCAGAAAAAGGGTTAGTCTTTAAGTGGTAAACTGACCTAAAGTTCAACCCTTTGATCTAAAAGAACCAAATGATACATTGTTTATAGCTATCTCTCAGCGCAGAGTATTGTTGATGACATTTTTTAACGATTAATCGCGCAGCTCTACTTTCTGCCTTTAGGAACCAATAAGTTGTCCCCATTAATTTTACTAAAAATTCCAAGGGTATATAAACCCTAACAATGAACTTCTCTCATATATTCCTTTTGGTCTTTTAAAATAAAAAAAAGTCAACGCGTTTTGTCTTATCTGTTTAACCACCTCCCACCCGGGCCATAGTACATATACGGCCGGGTGGGAGTCTCGTCCTTCTGAATGGACGTTCCGGAACGTCCTTCAGAAGGAGAGAGATCGCACCGCCGCGGGCACGCGCAGCGGCGCGATCTCGATGTGCCTGTGTCCCTAGGACACAGAGCAACAAGACTCGGCAGGAGGGCCCTGTGATTGGCCCTCCTGATCACATGACGGCTGTGACCAATCACAGCCGTCATGTAATGTCAATACAGCCGTTGTAACGGCTTCGATCTCTTCTCCTCCTGACAGATCCTGTCAGTGAGGAGAAGATCAGAGGATTGATTCTGCAGCCGGGGTGATCAGTGAGTATTTCTAATTACTCACTGATCACAGGGGGGGTCTGTGCTGGTAATCAGATGATTGATTACCAGTGCAGCCCTGGGGGGAGGGGATGCCACTAGAGCCACCAGGGATGCCCACCCACGACCACCAGGGATGCCCACCATGGCCACCAGGGATGGCAAACAGGGCTCAGAGAGCCTGCCAGTGGTGCCCCCCTATCAGTGCTGCCCACCAATGCCATCTATCAGTGCTGCCCACCAGTGCCCGTTATTGCCATCTATCAGTGCCGCCCACCAGTGCCCATTATTGCCCACCAGTGCTGCCTATCAGTGCCCATCAGTGCCGCTCATCAGTGCCGCCCATCAGTGCCCATCAGTGCCGCCCATCAGTGCCCATCAGTGCCGCCCATCAGTGCCCATCAGTGCCGCCCATCAGTGCCCATCAGGGCTGCCTATCAGTGCCCACCAATGCTGCATTTCAGTGCTATCTATCAGTGCCACATATCAGTGCCCATCAGTGCTGCATATCAGTGCTACCTATCAGTGCCCATCAGTGCTGCATATCAGTGCCACCCCATCAGTGCCACCCCATCAGTGTCTCCTCATCAGTGTCTCCTCATCAGTGTCTCCTCATCAGTGTCTCCTCATCAGTGTCTCCTCATCAGTGCCTGTCTGTGCGGTGTCATCAGTGCTCATCAGTGCAGGAAAAAACTTATCTATTTACAAAATTTTATAACCTAAACAAAAAAACTTTTTTTTTTTTCAAACTTTTCGGTCTTTTTTTATTTGTGCACCAAAAAAGAAAAAACCTGGCGGTGATCAAATACCACCAAAAGAAAGCTCTATTTGTGGGGAAAAAAATGACATACATTTGGTTTAGGTACAGTGTTGCATGACCGCGCAATTGTCATACAAACTGCAATAGCGCTAAAAGCTGAAAATTGGTCTGGGAAGGAAGGGGGTTTAAGTGCCCAGTATTGAGGTGGTTAATAAGTGCACAAAATTCCTGTTAATCCTGCATGAAATGCTGTTAAACTTTTAACTTCCTGTACAATCTACCAATGCGACTGTTATCAGTTTTTACTGTTCCCAATTTTCCTTGTGGACAACAGAAATTCTCCCCTATGTGATGTAAATTGGGAGAGAAGGTGGTGTTCTACAGTCATACCAAACAACCTATCCTAGGGTGACAATGCTCACTCACTGTAATGTATCTATAGAGGGGGAGCAATGTCACCCTAAGACCCCAGGTTGGAAAAAAAAGAAAAAAAAAAAAAAAAAAAAGGAAACAATGCAGCCATCACATCTAAGCATTGCCTTAAGTGGTTCTAAAGGCTCAAGGGTTTTTTTTTACCTTCATGCAATCTAAGCATGAATGTTAAAAAACCTGTGTGCAACAGCCCTTTCTAAATACTTACCTGAGCCCCATCACATTTTAGCAATGTGCAGACGAGCCTCGGCTATCCGGGGACTCCCCTGTCCTCATTGGCTGAGACAACAGCGGGAGCCATGCTGTTGTCAATTACAGCCAGTGAGCCAATGTGAAGATAAATGGGGTGGGGCTAACTCGCAGCTCTGTGTCTGAAAGGATACACAGCAGGGGCTCGGGAGCGAGCCTGCTTGAGTGCCCCCACAGCAAGCGGTTTGCTCTACGGGCACTTGGCAAGAGGGAGGGGCCAGGAGCGCCAGTGGGGGACACATGAAAAGGAGGATGGAGACTGCTCTGTGCAAAACCATTAGGCAGAGCAGGTAAATATGACATGTTTGTTTTTTATTTTTTGTTTTTGAAATACCCTTTAGAGCCCATTCAGACTAGCGTGACTTTTCAGGCGACTTGTCAGCCTGACAAGTCGCGGTATGTCGCGGTCCATTGAGTAGTACAGGACCCGTTCTAATAGGAGTGGCACAAGTCGCTCCGACTTAGAAAAGGGACCTGTACTACTTTGGGGTGACCTGGGAGCGACTTGCATAGACTTCCATTATGTGAAGTCCCCACAGGTCGCCCCTCGAAGTCGGATCGCCTCAGTGTGAACCGGCTCTAAAGCTGAAATGTATTCCTTTTTTTATTCTAGGGTTTAGAAGCTCTTTAAACAAGCAGATTGCTATTTGTAGGCAGCCATTCTGTGCTCATTTCCTGTTCTTAAATTTAGAGGAACCACACTCTAGCTTTTAATTCAGGATCACCAGCTACTTTAAAAACACACCTATTAGGTCTCCCTTTTCTTTCCCTGTGTTTTGAGAGCCATCAACAGCTAAAGCCCATATATACATTGGTTTGCTTACATTAGGCTTGTCTGCAGCCTGCACTGCAACAAGGACCATTCATGTTCTACATACCTGTTTGATTCGTAGCTTCACTAGCAGTTACTATGCTGCACTGCACCTACAGTGCTCAGCATAAATAAGGAAACCCCAACAGATTTGTCAGAAAACCTTTCCTTTCAGAATCAAACTTTTCTATGCTACACGATACTACAAAATACTCCCACAAATGCAGGTTATTGATTGCAACCAAAAATAGTTAATTGGCTCACACAAAAAAGTATTTTTCCTAACAAATTCATTCAAGACCATGTTGCAAAAATGAATACACCTCAATGCAAGTCTTAGGCTGGCCATACACTATACAATTTTCTTGTTCAACTTTCCTTTAGATTTACCAAAACCATGTAATATAGGGTCAAACCTAAACACTTTCAATTTGTATGCAGTCAGGCAGGCCCTTGCACTACATAGTTTAAGGTAAATCTACAGGAAATTGAATAAGAAAATTGTATAGTGTATGGCCAGCCTTAGGAGTAAAGCTGAATTATAGACAACAAAATCCTAATTGACAAGAATTAAACTACTGGTGAGTCTAATTATGTAAACAGTTGTCCAGCAGACAGCTAATTATTAAAAAGGCATTAGGCCCATTTCACACATAGGGACCATTCGTCTGTTTTTCATCCATTCGTTGACGGATGAAAAACGGACATCAACGCATTCCTATGGAAAAAACTGATGTAAAATGGATGATCATTAATTTACATTCATTTTTTTGAATGGATGAAAGCCCCATTTTTCATCCGTTAAAAAAATGGATCTGACAAAAAACGGATGACAAGGAATGACAACGGAAGGAAAACAGAAGAAAAACTGATGACAAAGGATGAAAAACTTCCAGGCCGCCATGGAAGTTAACACCTTGATAGGAGCCTCTTCTGATTAGAAGGGTTATAGAAGAAAAAATAAAAAATAAAATAAAATCGCACATCGCAAGTTTATTACAGTTAGCTAAAGAAGTAGAAAGCCAAACTGGGGTGATTGCTTCCCATGACACAATATGGCGTACACTGCAGAGGAATGGGTGTTCTCCACAAAGGAAGCCTCTCCTAAACCCCATGCACAAAAAAAAAAAAAAAACACAATTTGCCAGTGCCCATGCTAAAAAGAATACTGGGACTCTGTACTCTGGAGTGATGAGACCAAGATAAATGTTCTTGGAACTGATGGCTTCAAAACTGTACAGAGTCGCAAAGGAGAAGAGAACAAAGAAAAATGCATGGTGCCTACAGTGAAACCTGGTGGTGGTAATGTCCTTCTGTGGGGCTGCATGAGTGCTGTTGGTGTTGGGAAGCTGCATTTCATTGATGGCATTATGAATTCAAAGATATACTGCTCTATATTGAAAGTGAAGATGCTACCATCACTTTGTCCCCTTGGTCATTGTGCACTTTTCCAACATGACAATGATCCAAAACACAAATCTAAGGCCACTGTTGCATTTCTAAAGAAGAACAGGGTGAAAGTGATTTAGTGGCCAAGTAGGTCTCCTGATCTGAACCCAATCGAACACCTATGGAGAATTCTGAAGAGACAAGTTGGGCATCACGATCCATCCAGCATCCAGGCTCTAAAAGAGGTCGTTCTTGAAGAATTGAAAAAGATAGATGTTGCAATAGGTCACCAACTCGTTCCTTCCAATCGTATTCAAAGTGATTATTTTTTTAAATTTTGGATAGAGTAAGAAATGGTTAAAAATTTCTGTAGTTTTATTTTTTTGTATGTATGCATCTTATTATTGGAGATTTCACCGTACCTCCTGTCCTAGACACAAAAGGAAGCGAGAGGAAGTCTCCCCAAAGCAATAAAAAAACCCCACTTAAAAAACAGTTGTCACCCAAACAGGTGTCCATATTGGATGGTTACCCCTCCAAGTTGCGGATGCCTCATCACTTACTGTCCCGGGAACAGTGGTCACCAGGACTATAGAAGAGTGAATCTCCCTAGTGAGGGACAGTAGGTCTAACCCTTTGCCACACTTTACAAAAAAAATTGAAAAAGGATTTGGCTATAGATACAAAAAAAATGTAAAAGTATAATTAACCTCCAAGCAGTTTATCCTATAACGGATTCAGAGGGAGGTGAAACCCATTCAAACAGTAAAATACAATACTGAAGCTTTGTAAAAATGATTGTACCCTCACTGTACATTATGAAAACTCCCAAATGCAAGCTATGCTGACTGTAAGCTAATGGATCTCCTAGTGTGTACTATTATGCTGCACAAATTGAGAAACAAGAAATCCAATATTAAATTAGAATGGTGTGCTTTAATTGAATGTTTAATAAAGAGTATGTACATTTATCTGAGATTTTTTAAGAACATACTATTACTCATAAGATAGGGGGGAAAAAAAAAAAAAAAAAACTTTGCCTTTATTGACTTTGACAGCCAGCTGGTGTTTTTAAATTATGGAAGAGCCCAAGCAAGTTGAATTTTCCAATATTCTATTTGTCACACAGGCCCTTAAAATGGCAAAAAAAAACAACAGGCATCAACTACTGGTTTGCATGTTACGTGACTACATTCTTCTCCAAGGTTCTGATTGTTCACATCCAACCAGATAACTTGAAAAATAACCACACACATGCAAAGTGCTTTCTAAAAAACTGGCTGAAGTAGAATACACTGAAAAAAAAAAAAAAAAAAAAAGGAGAAATCCAGGAATCGCAGCACTTTTAAAAAAGTGCTGGCTCGTATGGAGCCAAGGCTTTGTTCACATTTGTGAGATGCAAGAACGCAAGCAAAACTGCATTTGTTCCCACAGTGTGCAAATAAGTGCATCTTTTTTGAGGGCATGGTGCAATTCCGTTAATTCTTAATTGCACCCCAACACACCTTGCTAATATGCATGAGAATGTGTGAATCAAAAGTGTCATGTGTTTTGGTGTAGTGCAATAATAAAAAAAAAAAAAAAAAAAAAAAACAGTGCTTGTACTTGTGATTTTCACTTGTAGGGCAGCCCGTTGCATCAAATTGGCTGCCTTAAATGTGTATGAACTGTCACATCAGCATAAGTGTGAACAGCTGAGGTGTAGAACTTCTTTTATTTACATCTTTACTGAGCGCAGGGAACATAGCCATTACTATACTTCCAGTGATCCAATGTGGATGCATTTTCATTCCCATGGCAGAGTCATTTTATGGCCCCCTTTCACACCAGCAGACCGATCGGGTCTGCCGGTCTATTTTTCAGGCGGACCCAATCGGACCATCCATTGTTCACTATGGAGCGGCAGATGTCAGTGGAGATGTGGTTGGTAGGCATAGACCGATTATCGGCAAGGCCGATATGCACTTTCCCAGATTTTCCCCGATTTATCGGTATTGGCGCTGGAACTGGCCAATATTGCCGATATTTTTGGGACATCATTCTGCCTTCTTAGGCCGCCTTCCTCGCCTTGGACAGCCTCGTCTGGAGTCAGTACTAGTCTCGCGGGAGTGTTATCACAGCCATACAACCACAGCAGCCTGGTGCCAGCCTGCCACCCGCAGGCCGTGTACCAGCCAGTCAGCCACAGGCACTGTACCAGACAGCCACAGGCCCTGTACCAGCCAGCCACCCACCCACCACAGGGTGCCAGTCAGCCAGCCACCACAGGGTGCCAGCCAGCCACCCCACTGACAGGGTGCCAGCCACCCACCACAGGGTGCCAGCCAGCCACCCACCACAGGGTGCCAGCCAGCCACCCACCACAGGGTGCCAGCCAGCCATTAAGCATTAAACAAAAATTAACATGTTCAGTACCAGATTTGTGTCAAAAATTGTCTTTATTTTTCAAAAGTTTAAATGTACAGAATATCGGCCGATACGTTGTGACCAAAATATCAGTATCGGCCCTGAAAAAACCATATTGGTCTATCCCTAGTGGTCGGTATCTGATCCCGTCAACTAAAAACAGATGGACAGTAATACGTTCACCATTCCTCCGGCGGATCCATCAGACCGCCCCATAGAGAACAGCAGGCTGTGTCCGTCTGTCTGTACGACCTCGACGAAGCAGGCTGCTACACTCTGACAAGAAGACTCAATGAACTACAGAGAGCACTCAAGAGCCCCTTGGTAGTTCATTGAGAACTACAAGTCAACAGCTGCAAAGGTTGTTGGTATCTGTAGTTTTCACAGAAGACTGGGAATCAATGACACGGCCAGGCAGGTGAAGCCCCACACAGCCACGTTTTTTTAAGCAGAGGGAGAAGATTCCCTACTCGCTGTCAAAACGGGTGATTGGCAGGGGTCTACACCCTGAATATGGATGTCACATGTTACAATAGGTGAACAGATCCTTTAAAAAGGCATAGTCTACTTTTTACAAAAAAAAAAATAATATATACTGTATAAATATCTATCTATCTATCTATCTATCTATCTATCTATCTATCTATCTATCTATATATATAATAAATGCACCCTCATTCATACAATAAAAATGTGCATTAATTACATTTTTGCACTGAAGCTTGCAGAGCATTGCAACTACGATCAGTGCACCGCAGGTGCAATGTTCATGCTACTGCAAACTCTTCCCCCAGCTCCAGGTCTGTACGGAAGTTCAGACATTCTGTTATGGGGATGGAAAAAGTAAACAATGGATTACAAATGTAGTGATGTCATACGAGTGCGGAGATCTTCAGTGATATCTAGGAGTGCCTCTGGCATGATGGCAGAAAAAAAAAAAATAACATCCTGTACCTTTTTGAGCCTGTAGTCAATCCTGTTTGATACAAACTTTTTTTTCCCCCTTTAAGAACTGAACAACTGCATACAGTAGTAAAAGGTTTGTTTGCAATAGCCATCCTCTGGCTTACCATAAAGTGGTATTGAAGACACATTTTTAAACATTTCCCTACAGGTAAACCTATAGAAGGTCCTACCTGTAGGTGACTTAGAATCGGCCTGAACTTGCACCACTTAGTATACAGTTGTGCTCATAAGTTTACATACCCTGTCAGAATTTATGATTTCTTGGCCATTTTTCCGAGAATATGAATGACAAACACAAAAACTTTTCTTTCACTCATGGTTAGTGTTTGGCTGAAGCGATTTATTATCAATCAACTGTGTTTACTCTTTTTAAATCATAATGACAACAGAAATTACCCAAATGACCCTGATCAAAAGTTTACATACCCTGGTGATTTTGGCCTGATAACAGTTTGTATAAAAGCTCAATGAGTTTTTTGGACTCCTGACAGACCCTTGCATCTTTCATCCAGTGCTGCACGGACGTTTCTGGATTCTGAGTCATGAGGAAAGCAAAAGAATAGTCAAAGAATCTGCAGGAAAAGGTAGTTGAACTGTATAAAACAGGAAAGGGATATAAAAAGATATCCAAGAAATTGAGAATGCCAATCAGCAGTGCTCAAACTCTAATCAAGAAGTGGAAAATGAGGGGTTCTTTTGAAACCAAACCATGGTCAGGTAGACCAACTAAAATTTCAGCCACAATTGTCACGAAAATTGTTCGGGATGCAAAGAAAAACTCACAAATAACTTCAGGTGAAATACAGGACTCTCTGAAAACATGTGGTGTGGCTGTTTCAAGATTCACAATAAGTCGGCACTTGAAGAAAGATGGGCTGCATGATCGAGTCGCCAGAAGAAAGCCATTACTAAGCAAATGCCACAAAGTATCCCACTTACAATACACCAAACAGCACAGAGACAAGCCCCAAACCTTCTGGCACAAAGTCATTTGGAGTGATGAGACCAAAATTTAGCTTTTTGGCCACAACCATAAATGCTGCATTTGGAGAGGAGTCAACAAGGCCTATGATGAAAGGTACACCATTCCTACTGTGAAACACGGAGGTGGATCACTGATGTTTTGGGAATGTGTGAGCTACAAAAGGCACAGGAAATTTGGTCAGAATTGATGGCAAGATGAATGCAGTAGGTTATCAAAAAATACTGGAGAAAAATATGTATTCATCGGCCTGGAAGCTGCGCATGGGATGTACTTGGATATTCCAACATGACAATGATCCTAAACACAAGGCCAAGTCGACCTGTCATTGGCTACAGCAGAATAAAGTGAAGGTTCTGGAGCGACCATCTCAGTCTCCTGACCTCAATATCATTGAGCCAATCTGGGGAAATCTCGAACGTGCCGTTCATGCAAGACAGCCCAAGAATTTACAGGAACTGGAGGCTTTTTGCCAGGAAGAATGGGCAGCTTTACCATCTGAGAAGATAAAGAGCCTCATTCACAAATACCAAAAAATACTTCAAGCTGTCATTGATGTTAAAGGGGGCAATACACGGGGTATGTAAACTTTTGATCAGGGTCATTTGGGTAGTTTCTGTTGTCATGATTTAAAAAAAAAAAAAAAAAAAAAAAAGGAGTATAAAACACAGTTGATTGATAATAAATGGCTTCAGCCAAACACTAACCACGAGCGATAGAAAAGTTTGTTTTATCACTCATATCTGAAAAATGGCAAGGAATCAAATTCTGCCAGAGTATGTAAACTTATGAGCACAACTGTATATGGTCATTGACTCCAACTGATGACGTTACACATGTGCTGTGCTTGCTGCATTCATAGAACACTCAGTATGCCGTGAATGCAGAGTGCAGTGCCGCGACAGTGACTCCCATGTGTGTAGGCAATATCATCGCCCAGCCATTCAAATGGCCAGAGAGTGCAAACCCGGTAGAAGGACCAGGTGAAGATGGAAGCAGCAGGAACAGGGACAGCTCAGCACTGAAGGGCTCCATTTCAAAGGCAAGTCTGTGATAATGTGATTGTATGTGGTGTAGGGCTGAACGATAGTCGATATGATATCGACTATCGTTCTGTGGCCGTAGGCGATATTCATATCGCCGAGGTCACGATATTTGCATAGGCAGGGGGAGGGACTCGGAGGAGGACAGGAGGATTCGCAGACTCGCAGACTTCCGTGTTAGGCGTGTTGGGTCGGAGGAGAACTCACACATCCAATCCACTGCAGGCTGCAGCCCGCCCCACACGTTCAGTGAGTCTCACTCTCCGCCCTAGTTTTTTCAATGGCACATTCAGGCAACCAATCACGCCGTGAGCAGCTGCACAGCTAACCAATCACGCGTGCCTGCACACCTGATTGATTAGCTGTGCCGCTACTCGCGGCATGATTGGCTCCCTGAATGTGCCATTGAGAAAACTAGGGCGGAGAGTGAGACTCACTGAACGTGTGGGGAGGGGCTGCAGCCTGCACGAGACGAGTGAGTAATGTAATGTATGGCATGCGGCTGCGCTCGCTCCTTTCTAATCCACCGCTCCAGCCTCCTACCACCACTGCCAGTAGCAGTATATATGTGAAATACAATAAATAATCTATATTGACATGGTGTGTATACAAAAAGGGAAAAGTAGATGGATGGATGTATGTATATGTAGAGGAAAATAAATTATTAATAATTCAGAGGCGATTTATATATTAATAATTTATTTTCCTCTACATATACATACATCTACTTTTCCCTTTTTTTATACACACCATGTCAATATAGATTATTTATTGTATTTCACATATATACTGGCAGCACCAATCACTTCCTCTTCCTTTTTATAATCTATTATATAACCCCTTCCAGGGTTATATTCTGAAGTGGGCTGCAGCCAACCTCCTTTATATTTCTCCATATAAAAGGACAGTCCCACAATATCGCAATATATATCGTTGGAAAAAAAATATCGCAATATATTTTTTTTCAATATCGTGCAGGCCTAATGTGGTGCATACGAGCACATAATTGCAAAAAAGCTGTAAGGGGACAATTTTCCCTTTTTAAGCCCAGCTACGGAAATTAGAAAATTCCTCTTTGCAGTGGGGCTGCACCCACTCTGCAAGGGTTGACTGCTCAGTTAGGTCTAAGGGAGAGCAAAAGCATTTATTTACCAGATCCTGTACTCCGCCATGCAGTTGACTGTTCCTCTGTGTTATCACATCCAGTGAAAGGTTATGGACCTTGCACTTGTCTTGAGGACTTCAGGGTCTTAGAATGCTGGTGCATGGGGAAGAGGATGCCTTTTCTATGCCCCCAGAGCAAAAATGAGCAGTTAACCCCTGCAGTATGAGTTCAGCCCCACTGCAAGGAGGAATTTTCACATTTCCCAGAGTTAAGAGATCTGATTTTAGACAACAGTCACAAAAGTGGCTTTTGTGACCAGATATTAAACATTCACAGAAAACAAGATTCTCTCTGGCCCTTTCAGTTCATACAGCCATCTGCCCCTGCCCTCTCCCTTATACAGGGCAACCAGTTGTGTAACAACCCGTGTAGTCTTTAGTACTACAGCACAGTGTGGGTGGAACCTTTGTGCGGATCCCTCGCTGACTTTTCCTGCCCATTAATACCCATCTAACTTGATGATCAGTTTTTACAAATCAGATAGTCCAGTCCTGCCGGCTGGTGACATCGGATATAGGGACAGTGATATAAGAGAACTCACCCCATCACCACCCATTTGCTTTACCCTCTGGCACAACACACAGGACCCTCCTCCCTGCGCCCATGCATAGCAAGGAATTTGGCCACTACTAGAGAGACTTCACAGGTTAGTAAAACTTATTTTTCACGTCCGATGATTTTTTCTCTAATGCAAGAATGCAGTTGACAAAGAGTGGCTAAAACATGGCTAATAATACAATTAGAATTTAAAACATTAGGGTTATAGTGTATGCTTTGGTGTGTGTGTGTGTGGGGGGGGGGGGGTCAAGGATTGGGAGTATTTTAGAGTGAACCCAAAGTTCACCATTTAACTGTACTACTACAGCCCTTAGTAAAGTAAAAAAAAAAAAAAGTAACAAGTGATTGGAGCTCCCCCTTGATTAAAAAAAAAAAACACAACACACATGCCCATAAACCGCATACATTGGCAAACTCAGCACCAAAGTCTGCCATGTGGCATTAATGAGCTTCCTCCAAGTATTCAGTGATGCATTAACTGGTATGCCAGATTCCATGGTTAACCATGTGGCAACAGGAACCGACAAATGGATACCACGTTCTCACCACTTGCCGACCAGCCGCCGTACTTTTACAGCGGCAGGTGGGCTCTGTCCAGCGAAACTACATACATGTCGCTTTGTGAGACATAGTGGGGGCGCGCACACAAGCTGATTGTTCCACAGGGGGAGCCAATCAGCGGGCGGGATGTCTGCCAGGCACCCGCGATCACTCTCCGTAGAGACAGAACGGCGGTCTGCCAATGTAAACATGGCAGACTGCTGTTCTGTCAGTGATAAACACAGGGATCCTGTGTTCCTCCTATTTAGGAACACAGGTCTCTGTGTTTTTCCAGCAATTCAATCCCCCAACACAGTTAGAAAGCACCCCTAGGGACATATTTAACCCTTTGATTGCCCCTGGTATTAACCCCTTCTCTGCCAGTTTTATTATTACAGTAACTGCATATTTTTAGCACTGATTACTGTAGTAATGTCACTAGTCCCCCCAAAAGTGTTAAAAAATGTCAGTTAGGTTTCCGATCTGTCCGCCACAATGTTGCAGTCCCGCTAAAAATCGATGATCGTCGCCATTACTAGTAAAAAATTAATAAATAAAAAAAAAATGACAAATCTTTTGGCTAGTTTGTAGACACTATGACTTTTGTGCAAACCAATCAATATACACTTATTGGGATTTTTTTTACCAAAAATATGTAGCAGAATACATACTGGCCTAAAATATGAAAAAAAAAAAAAAAAAAGAAAATGGGATTTTTGACTTGCCGTAAAATCCATGCTCCTGTTCATTGTTATACAGCCCCCTTCAGGAGTAGGACACTAGGCATAAAAAAAAAAAAAAGGCTGGCTATGGGCAGTCCCAGGGGGTATACTCCCGCTCTCTGCTATAGGTACTCCATTTTGTTACAAGCAGTGTCAGAAGAAATACAACTCCACAGAGAGGTGGGTGCTGTGTCCGTCAATGAACATCAGAGAAATGGATTTTACGGTAAGTAAATCCCATTTTCTCTTTCGCTCATTGACGGACACACAATTTTCTAAACCATTGGCACGTCCCAAAACATGAGAGGTGGGAACAGGGAAAAATAAATTCCCAAGGCTAACTATAGCCAACCAGGTAAACAGGAGCTCACCTGAAAAAAAACACACCCTCAAAGAGGACCAGGTCCTCTAAACAGCAGCCTGCAAAACCTTGCGGCCAAAAGGAAGCATCCGTAGATGCGAACACATCCACTTTATTTTTTTTACCAAAAGTTTTTATTGAAGGATATAAAAAAGGTAAAGCAAGTATATGAATAGCCAATTGGAACATTACAATATTCAAGTTTGACATAACTACATTGTCTCAACAACATCCCCTTTATAGAACTTTGTGAAAGTGTGCACCGACGACCAGGTAGCCTCCTTGCAAACCTGCGTCACTGGCGCCCAATGACGGAAGGCCCAGAAGGCACTGAGTACCCGAGTAGAGTGAGTCTTGACAGGGAAAGGAGGAACCTGACCCTTGATGGAATAGGCCTGAATCACCGTCTGTCTGATCCATCTGGAAATTATCCTAGAGGAAGCAGACAACCCTTTCCGAGACCTATCCGTAAGCACAACTAGTGAGTCTGACTTCCTAAAAGACTCCGTAACTGCCAGGTACACCCTAAATCGCCCAGACCATGTCCACGGCATGCAAAGCAATTTCCTTTGGATGTTTTGGCCTGGGACACAGGGAAGGCAACACAATGTCTTCATTCAAATGAAAATCAGAGACAACCTGAGGAAGGAATGACAGACAGGGACGAAGAACCTCCTTATCACTGTGAACTACCAAGTAACATGGACAGGGTAACGCCGCCAATTCCAACATCCTGCGCACAAATGTGAAAGCCACCAAAAAGGCAACCTTCTGGTACGGTGTTATCAGGGGATTCTCCCAAAGATTCTCAAAAAGAGGCTTCTGGAGGACTGGGAGCACCAAATTGGGGTCCCAAGGAGGCAAAAGAGACCACACTGGAGGGGTCAAGTGCCTAACTCCCTGAAGAAAAGTACGCACCAAGGAGTATGTGGCCAAGGGATGTTGAAAGAAGACCGCTAAGGCCGACACCTGACCCTTGATAGTATTTAAGGCCAGTTTCTGCTCAAAATCCCATTCAAGAAAGGTTAAGATCAGAGCCACCGGAAAAAAGAGTGAGGATGATCCCCAAGAGACTCACACCCCGCAATGTACATCTTCCACGTACGATGGTAGATCTTCCTAGAAGTAGATTTCCTAGCTTTTTAAGAGAGCTGGAATCAATGACTCAGACAAACCTCTATCCTTCAGCACCTGCTGTTCAACAGCCAAGCCGTCAAAGCAAGCGACTGTAAAGCAGAATGGAAGATTGGTCCTTGGGACAGCAGATCCTCCCCCATAGGAGGAAGCTTCCAAGGAACGCTGGCGACCAGCTGCACCAGATCGGCTTACCAAGTCCGGAGAGGTTAGACCAGGGCCACTAAGATGACCGGAATACCTTCTGCCTGGATCCTGTGTAAAAGTCTGGGCAGAAGCTTGAGAGGGAAGGCGTAAATCAGACAATACTGACCCCACAAGGCCACTAGCGCACCGAGCCACAAACCTCTGTACCTTTCTGTTGGGCACAACTGACGAAAACACCTCCTGATGAAGGGACCGCTCCCCTTGGTTCCACACCTGCTGGCTGAGGTAGTTCGCATGCTAGTTTTCCACCCTGGAAATGTGTACAGCGGAGAGGGCTGGAATGAACCATTCTGCCCACCTTAGAATGCCCGCTACCTCCAGAGCCATCAGGACATTTCTTATGCCCCCCCTGGTGATCGACATAAGCCACGGTCGTGGCACTGTCCGATTAAATGTGCACTGGACATCCCTGAAGGCGATCTGTCCAATGTTCCAGGAACAGTCTGATTGTTTGGAGTACCAAGACATTGATCGATAGGCTGGACTTTTGCCAAGGACGCTTCACCAGCCGGACAGGCTGGGATCCGTGGTTACCACTGTCCAATACAAGGGGAGAAAGGATTTGCCCAGCTGAAGAACAAAGCCACCATATCAGGGACTCTTTCGTTCCCTGGCTCAGCCGGATCCAATTGTCCAGGGTCTGTGTTCCGGTCCCATTTGGCCATGATCTCCCTTGCAGGGACCTCGTATGGAACTGTGCAAACAGAACTACCTCGGAAGTAGACCCCATCAGGCCCAGCACCTGCATGCAAGTCCAGAAGGATTACCATCTGCTGGACAGTAGGAGCCGAATAACAGCCTGCAATTTCTGGAGTTTGTCCAGAGGAAGGAGCACTCTGGCTAAGGCAGAGTCCAGAGTCAGACGCAGATAGTGCAGGAGCCTTGTTTGCGGTCTGGAGAAGCCGGCTCTTCACTTGCCAGACCAAGTTCGCTTGGATCCTCCGGATCCCTTGTCAGTCGACCCCGAGTGACAAAAAAAAAAAAAAACTTCTTATGCCGAGAAGGAGGGCCCACATCTACGACGGGGTCCTTGCCCTTAGTAGCCTAGGGAAGAAAGGTACTCTTCCCCCCTGTGAAACCTGTAATGATGTCATCCAGAGTAGCACCAAACAGGTGATCTCCTTGAAAGGGAAGATCAGTCAAGGCCTTTTTAGAAGTCTGGTCCGCAGACCAGCCTTTGAGCCAAAAGACACGCCGAAGAACCACTGCCGAAACAGAGCCGAGCCACTAGGGGAGCCGCATCCAAAGAGACATCACAGATAAACTGCAGCCCCTAGACCAGCTGGTCTGCCAGCTCACAAAAGGCAGGGAGGAGCTACTCTCCCCTCCAGGTCACGGCGCAAAAGCCTAGCCCATTCGATCAGAGTCTGCGACACCAGGGCAATGGTGAATATCCACCTCAGTGCCGAACCAGCCAGGGTGTACATATTGCAGACCACAGCCTCTGCCTTCCTGTCAGCCGGGTTCTTAACCACTTTACCACCGGAGGATTTTGCTGTCTTCTGTCCAGGCCACTTTTTGCGATTCGGCGCTGTGCGACTTCAACTGACAATTGCGCGGTCGTGCCCAAACGTACCCAAACGAAATTTACGTCCTTTTTTTCCCACAAACAGAGCTTTCTTTTGGTGGTATTTGATCACCTGTGCGATTTTTACTTTTTGCGCTATAAACAAAAAAAGAGCATTTATTTTGAAAAAATAACAATATTTTTAACATTTTTTTATATGAAATTCCCCGCCAAAAAAGATGTAAAAACCAATTTTTTTAAAAATTTTTGGCCAATTTGTTTTATGCTACATATGTTTGGTAAAAAAAAAAAAAATCGCAATAAGCGTATTTTGATTGGTTATTGCGTTTACTAACAAAGGGAAAGATTTCTGTCATTTTTGGTGTTTTTTTTTTTAACGCGTAATGGCGGCGATCTGCGATTTTTTTTGCGGGACTGCGACATTGCGGCGGACAGATCGGACCCTTGACTGACATTTTTGACACTTTTGGGGGTACCAGTGACATTACTGCAGTAATCAGTGCTATATATATGCACTGTTACTGTAAAAATGACACTGGCAGGGAAGGGGTTAATTTTATTGGAGAGGGAGGGGTTAATGTATGCCTGGTGCTTACTGACGTGTAGGGGGGGGAGGTGGGGAGGTGACTGTGTGAGTCATGGACAGATCGGATGTCCAGCTATGCTGAACAGTCCGATCTGTCACTCCCTGTCACTATGGAGATCCGCCCGCTGTGATTACACACAGCGGGCGGATCTCCAGACTCGATCTCCGACAATCGGGTAAGAGCAGCGGCGATCGCCGCTGCTCCTCCCCTGGCCCGACTCCCGCTGTGAATGAAAACAGCGGGAGCGAGCCTCTGGCGGCGCGCAAGCGCCGCCCAGAATGGGGGAGTGTCTGACGACGTTAATACTACGTCGTCAGACGATAACGAGCCACTCTGCCGCAGTAGTATTACTGTGAGCGGTTCTAAACTGGTTAAAGGCCAGGGACTCTTCAACCGGAATCATGGTTGCCTTGTTCAATCTCGAAATCGGAGGGTCCATCACTGGTGGAACAGTCCACTTCTAAAGAAGGGACTCCTCATAGGGGTATTGCCTAGCAAAATTGCTTAGAGACCCCAAGGGAACGCTTTGGTCATCTCCACTATTTAATGACAATTCTGTCAAAATAGGAGGGGAAAGGGAACACCTTTTCTGCTTTGGATGGCTTGTGAATGCCAAAGGGAACCTGCACCTCCGCCTCAACTTCAGCTGCATCCTCCATCTTAAAAGTCTCATGCAAATCTTCAATCCGTGCGTTCACCAGCACCTTTACGAACGCGGTTGCAGAAGTGGAGGCATCCTCCTCACTATCTGAGGATTCAGGGCAAGTGGTCGAAGACCCAGCAGGGTGACTCTCATCCGTGGAGCCGAATCAGATTCAGGATCTGATAAAACAAATGAGGCAGGGGGAAATCCTTATGGTCTTAAAGTGTTTAAACAGCGCTGACAGCAGCTGCATTTCTTGGCAAAACAAATTGTTTTTGCCAGCTTGGACCATAAAGACTAATAAACGTTGGAGTGAAGCTTCAACATTCCTGAACTCCAAAAAGCATAACTTTCAAAGGGTCTTATCAGCCTGGTGCAGACAGAGGCACCTCCAACACAACTACCAACTGTACTCTATGGTCAGGGACACTCCAATCTTTTCATGATTTGTCCTTGAAATATTCCAGGTTTCTTTCGGATCAACCTCAAAACAAAACTGTTAGAAATTCAGTCACATGCTTTACTAATTTCTAAGAGCAATCTAAACCACTCCATCCATATCCAGTTTAAGAGGTTGTAAACCCATCATTTTTTTTTTCAACCTGAAAGACAAATACATAATGAGCTAGTATGCATCGCATACTAGCTCATTATGAAATACTTACCTTCGAACGAGCCCCCGCCGTGCCGCCCGCTTACCTGTATGACGGGCGACATGTTCAGTCGCCTGTCTTCAGGGATCGCGGTATCCGGCCATCTGATTGGCCGGAGCCGCGGTGACGTCACTCCCGCTTACGCACGCGGGAGCCGACTGTCACGGCACGGGGCTCTGAAGGAACGGCACCAGCGGCCGTTCCTTCAGAGCGCATGCGCCAGTGACGTCACTGGCTGCATGTAAGGTAAATATCTCCTAAACGGTACATGTTTAGGAGATATTTACAGTACCTATAGGTAAGCCTTATCATAGAATTATGGGGCCGGAACTCCGCTTTAAGTTAAATTTGTATGCAAGTTGGAGCAGGTCAATTTTTTTTATTGTAATGCAGGCATTGATGGGTCAAATTCTGAACTAAATTTCTTTTGAAAATCAGAAATTTCGTGTGTTTTGGGATCTGATGGTGCCACCATTATTTTGGAAATTCAAACAACTAAGCCTTCAATTTCACTACACGTTGCTACACAAATAATTATTGTGGTCGGGGATTTTCTTTTCTTGTGCTCATGCGCATTTCTTTTTTGATTTTATCTCTCACATGATTCTCCCATCCGTTAATAGAAAATCGTTAGTTTTTTGAAAATTTTTAACATACCTGATCACTTAAATTCGATAGCCGCACGAAAATCGGCTGTTGCTGCTGCCCAATAAAGCTGTGCAATTTTAACAAAAATTCTTAGAGAAGATTTTCAGAAGAAAATTCTTTGGAAATTCAACCCATGGCCGGCCTATCTCTACCAAGAAAAATAATTTTTACATTTTAGATAGCATAGGGATGGGTTAACACCACTAACGTTTCTTTTGCTTTCTGTGCCCCTGTTCAGAAGATTTCACCTCACTTTCTGTCCCGGTGACAATTGGACTTTGAAAATTTTGGGTTGTTGTGTTTACAAAGATTGATAAAGCTTCAGCGGAGACACCTTTTTCCCAAAATAGCTCTTACAGGAGTGACATTTCCCTTCCTAGGGGTAGATTTCCTCCCACTTCCTGTTGTCTCCCTTCGTTTTTAAGTATGAGTCGTATATAAAGTTGGAAGTTTGTAACTCGGGGACTGCATGTAACCTATTCTTGCCAACAATGCTCTGCCAAGTGTTCCCTGTATGGCCTGCTTGGGGTCACATAAAAATTTTGCAACCGGATACTGCTCTTCCAAAACACAACCACAATCTCCATTCATTCCTATGGAGAGTTTGTGCTCCACAGGAACATACAAAAAGTGGAGTGACTGTAAATTTAAGTAAAGAAAAAACTGCTTACAGGTAAAAATGTACAGAAAGCCAGAGATGTCCGCATGTACCGTTCAGATTGGGCAAGGCCTCACCATTTCCTGGTAGTGTCAAAGTGTGTTTATCCCTCCTTCCATGCATTCCTTTAGGCCAGTGGAGCATCCCATCATAGTGGTGGACCTATAGGAATACTATAGGAATATATAGAGAGGGGGGGGGGGGCAGGAGGTAAAAGCAATTTCTGCTGATAGTACCAATAGTGTTTTGTCTGTTCTGTGCTCCTTGGCTTTGGAGCAGAGACACAGGGGCACTAAAAGTCCTTGCAGGTACAGTGGGTGTAAGGACCGCTAGGTGCTCGCACTTTACACCTGTCAATATTTTTATTTTTTTACTTCAAAGTTTTCTCTTGTTAACCAAAAGAATTACTTTTTTAAATGTCAATCCAACATAAAAACAGAACACCAAGGGGTTTCAGGTGATAATAAATCCCCCCCTAAGGCACGTGCAAAAAGAATCATCACCAGAAGCGAATGATCCCTGGCCAAGGCCTCAAAAAAAACAAAACAAAAAATGTAGTTTTACGAATGACTGCAACGTGCACAAAAAGTGAACTGACAAGCTATCGGCATTGACACAAGTGCCGGCTACACCTGCTGTTACATAGTTAGCCATTCTAATCACAACAGAAGCAAGTTGCGGAAAAACCCAGACATTAACCGTCTATGCTAGAAACGTTTTAAAAGGAAAAGCAAAGTACATTTTCAGTGAGGACATATTTTAACTTACAGCATTTTGCGATTCTGCCTGCGATTTCAAAACACGCTGTTAAAAAGTCAAATTACACATTAGCGTGTTCAGGTGCCAACTAAAAAAACAGTGCTATTCTGCCACGATTGTCGTGCTACAATTGCAACAGAAACATTTTAAAAGCGGGTTTTCAAATTGCAGGCAGAATCATAGCAATTCTGCCCAGAATTCAAAACGCCCATGTCTGGTCCCTCTTCAGTGCTTCTGGCCCCTCCCTCCTGCCCCCACAGCAAACAGTTTGCTATGGGGGCACCCGAGCAGAGGCTCTGTTTTCCATTCAGACATAGAGCCTCTGCTCAGCCCCACCCCTCACTGGCTCACTGACTTTGACAGCAGCGGGAGCCAATGTCACCTGCTGCTGTGCCTAGCCAATGAGACAGCCGAGGCATGCAAAAATCGCTGGATCAAGATGGGGCTCAAGTATGAGGGGAGCTGCTGCACACAGGTGTTTTTTTTTTTTTATCTTAATGCATTAAGATAAAAAACCTTCTGCCTTTAGAACCACTTTAAATTCATCTTTCCTTTAACAAAATGTAAAACCCAACAGAGAATGTAAAACTGCCCTGCAGTAGGCCTGCTCCTGCACTGCAGGAGGTAAAATGCTTATTTATTCTAGGGCAAGGGTCTCCAAACTTTCTAAACAAAAGGACCAGTTTACGGTCCTTTAGACCTTAGGGGGGCGGGAGGGGGGGGGGGGTTGGCTCATGGCCAGCGAGAGCATTAATCGTCCCAGCATCAGTGGGAGCAAACATTGGTCCAACCTCGTTGAGGTCGCCGGGGAGGACGTGTGCCCCATCGCTGGTCTCAGTGAATGAAATAGTGCCCAAGGGGCCAGGTAAAAGCAAGCAAAGGGCCACATCCGGCCTCCAGGCTGCAGTTTGGAGACCACTGGTCTAGGGGGAAGGACTTGTGCCCCATCGCTGGGGAGGACTTGTGGCCCATCGCTGGGGGTCGCCGGGTGTGGACTTGTGCCCTATCGCTGGGTAGGACTTGTGCCCCATCGCTGGTCTCAGAGAATGAAATAGTGCTCAGGGGGCCAGGTAAAAGCAAGCAAATGGCCACATCCGGCCTCCAGGCTGCAGTTTGGAGACCACTGGTCTAGGGGAAGGTTAATGCAGTTTTACTTACCCAATTGTCTGCTCCCCTCTGCTATGAGCAACAGGCTGTTCCTCCGTATCCTCACGTCCAACGCAGGACGCTATGGTTCCTGCATCGGTCTCGATAACGTCAGAGGCATCAGACTGCCAGAGTGCATGGAAGAAGAGGCTGCGATAAACAGTCTAGCAGCACGGAGGAGCAGGTAAGTAAAACTGCTTTACCCCATCGCCCTGAACATAAACAAGCAGTTAAAAGTGAAATTCCAGGTTTCAATGCACTTTTCAAAAAGTTTTCTTTGGGCCAAGCCAAGCTCCAATACTAAACAATGTTTCTGCTGTGTGTGCTTTAATATGCTGTAAGAGCAGTAGATACATTCAGTGGCGTAGCGTGGGTTGTCAAGCACCCGGGGCAAGGCAAGTAATTTGCGCCCCCTAACCCGTGTTATTTTAGCACTCAAGTCTCTTCCACTAGATTAGTTAAAGAAACCCTTAACCCCTAAGCACATGTATTGTTTGTTATGAAAATACTGATGCAATTCAATGCAGAAAGACCAGCGTGCCCCGTTTCAATGCAGAGAGACCAGTGTGCCCCCTTTCATTGCAGAGAGACCAGCGTGCCCCCTTTCAATTCAGAGAGACCAGCGTGCCCCCTTTCAATGCAGAATAACCAGCATGCCCCCTTTCAATGCAGAATGACCAGCGAGCCCCCTTTCAATGCAGAATGACCAGCGAGCCCCCTTTCAATGCAGAATGACCAGCGAGCCCCCTTTCAATGCAGAATGACCAGCGAGCCCCCTTTCAATGCAGAGAGACCAGTGTGCCCCCTTTCATTGCAGAGAGAGCAGCGTGCCCCCTTTCAATGCAGAATGACCAGCGAGCCCCCTTTCAATGCAGAGAGACCAGCGTGCCCCCTTTCAATGCAGAGAGACCAGCGTGCCCCCTTTCAATGCAGAGAGACCAGCGTGCCCCCTTTCAATGCAGAGAGACCAGCGTGCCCCCTTTCAATGCAGAGAGACCAGCGTGCCCCCTTTCAATGCAGAGAGACCAGTGTGCCCCCTTTCATTGCAGAGAGACCAGCGTGCCCCCTTTCAATTCAGAGAGACCAGCGTGCCCCCTTTCAATGCAGAATAACCAGCATGCCCCCTTTCAATGCAGAATGACCAGCGAGCCCCCTTTCAATGCAGAATGACCAGCGAGCCCCCTTTCAATGCAGAATGACCAGCGAGCCCCCTTTCAATGCAGAATGACCAGCGAGCCCCCTTTCAATGCAGAGAGACCAGTGTGCCCCCTTTCATTGCAGAGAGAGCAGCGTGCCCCCTTTCAATGCAGAATGACCAGCGAGCCCCCTTTCAATGCAGAGAGACCAGCGTGCCCCCTTTCAATGCAGAGAGACCAGCGTGCCCCCTTTCAATGCAGAGAGACCAGCGTGCCCCCTTTCAATGCAGAGAGACCAGCGTGCCCCCTTTCAATGCAGAGAGACCAGCGTGCCCCCTTTCAAAAGCAGAATGACTAGCGTGCCCCCTTTCAAAGCAGAATGACCAGCGTGCCCCCTTTCAAAGCAGAATGACCAGCGTGTCCCCTTTCAATGCTTTCTGATTGGCCACGAGGAGGCTATTCGCTATTGTTACACAATGGGAGAGGGTGGTTTCCCGGAGCCCTCAACACCGGCAAGCGACAGATGCTGGCCCACCGCCTCCCGGCGGGGAGGGCAGAGCGCGCCCAGGCCCCAGCCCCGGAGGCTGTGAGGAGAGGCGGCATAATGCCACCCCACCCTACACCAATGGACAGGTGAGGCACAGTCCAGCCCCCCCCCCCCCTGCCATTTTCAGCCATAGGGCAGCCGCGCTGGACATCTCCCAGCCTAAAGATGGAGGCAGCCGCAGACAGTGTATGAACTGTGTATGTCAGAGTCAGACAGAGTGACACTGTGGATGCGCCCCCCCAGATGTTACGCCCGGTGCGGCCGGCCCCCCCTGCTACGCCACTGGATACATTTAGTAAGGGATGACCGTGTTCCGGGAAGCCCCACTGCAAGAGAAAACGTACTTTTCGCAGACTTCAACTTTAATAAATGCACTCACATTAATCAAATAAAAAATGGGCATTTACTCAATTTTTGCATTGAAGCCTATGGAGCAATGCAATCGCAATTAGTGCATTGTTGCAATGCAGGGCACTGTGTGGCAGCCCCATAAAAGTAATGGCAGGCTAACAGCTCTTGCAGTCGCTCACATGTACTTTCTTATTGAGCAATTACCTTTGATGATCAGCCCTGGACACAGACTGCATCCAGGGATAATCTTTGCAGATAATTGCTCCATGAGTGATTAAATGCAGGCAGCCATGAATACAGTGCATCCGGAAAGTATTCACAGCGCTTCATTTTCTCCACATTTTATTATGTTACAGCCTTACTCCAAAATGGATTAAATTCATTATGTTCCTCAAAATTCTACAAACAATACAATACCCCATAATGACAACGTGAAAGAGGTGCGTTGGAAATCGTCGCAAATGTATTTAAAAAAAAAAAAAAAGTCAAGCTTTTAGGATCATACTCGAAAAGACTGGAGGCTGTAATTGGTGCCAAAGGTGCTTCAACAAAGCATTGAGCAAAGGCTGTGAATACTTATGTATATGGATTTTTTTTCATTATTTATTAAATTTGCAAAGATTTCAAACAAACCTCTTTCAGGTTGTCATTATGGGGTATTGTTTGTAGAATTTTTAGAAAAATAATGTATTTAATCCATTTTGGAATAAGGTTGTAACATATGGAAAAAGTGAATTGGTGTGAATACTTTCCAGTTGCAATATAGCTGCAGGAGCAGTCAGCCTCCTAATGCGTTCAATGGGTCTGCCAACCGCACCCAACCACCGAGACAAACCCTGCTGGGTCTCCCAAATGTATTCAGCCCGATTTACAAGTGTGAATGGGACCGGATGTTTACATATTTGTTGATTAGCCACTAGAGGCAAAGTTATTGCAAAGGCTGCCTAACAACTATTGAGATAAAGTATTAGCCACACAGGGAGTGTATGGTTTTTAGCCGAATTATAGAGTTGCATTGCAGAAGCAGTAAAGCATAACCATTGTGTAACAATGCAAAGCAGCAAACAGAACCTGCTAATGCAATACACAATGTGCCATTACTAAAATACATGTTTTGTTTTAGTTGTAGACAGAGAAAAGGATTTAAAACCCTTTCACCCCCTCCCACCCCTAATTTGCAGATTATTCAAGAAATTTCCCATAATTCCAGGAAGCAAGGGGAAATTCTGATGAAAACTGAAAATGTTGCATTTTCCCTCATTTTCAGTCCCTGTTGCAATGGTCACCAGAACAATTAGGAGTATTTTTTTTAATGCTGGATTTCCTATCTATTTTTCAAAGTTTATATGTGCGCCAAGCAAAGGCATTTTTTATCTGCGTTTTTAAAGCCTCACAATCACCTGTCAACGCTCCTATCAATTATGTCCATTGCAGCTGACATTATAGTGCACATAGTCGTGTTAGTAATGCTTCGCATATGGTCTTCAGCTGGCTTTACCACTCCCCAAACGCCTCCATTCATGTCAATGTAAACGAGCTGCAAACGCCGCTTTGACCTTTACAGCGCGTTTGAGATGCATTTAGAAAATTGTAGTAGCAGAGACTATAGTACACAAACTCATACAATAGAGAACAAACCCAAAGAAAATATCTGGCAAGCGTTATTCGTTATTAGCCTTATACACCAAAAATAGGAGCAAAAAAGGTGTCAATGAAGCAATTATACCCAATTTTACACTAATTAAGTGTGTTAATGGCTGCTGATGGTATCTAAAGTTTCAAAGTATGTCTAAATGAGCCTTTTATGTCTTGGTGTCAATAGTCATCAGATAAAAAAAAAAAAAAAAAAAAAAAAAAACACAATCACACCACCTCTTCACAACACACACCAATGGGCATGTGTTAGAAAGAATAAGGCGCATCTGCTGGTGTGAATGAGCCCTAACACTTCCAGATAATCATCACAGTACTCCCCCCAACAATGTCTTCATCTGCCTTTCTATCCAAAAGGCAGAGCCATTATCCAGAGGTGGGCATCTACAGTAGGGATAGACCGATATGGTTTTTCCAGGTCTGATGCCGATATTTTGGTCACAACGTATCGGTATCGGCCGATATTCTGCACATTCAATCACATATTCAATGCAGAGCGACCAGTGCCCCCATCCAATGCAGAGCGACCAGTGCCCCCATCCAATGCAGAGTGACCAGTGCCCCCATCCAATGCAGAGTGACCAGAGCCCCCATCCAATGCAGTGTGACCAGAGCCCCCATCCAATGCAGTGTGACCAGAGCCCTCATCCAATGCAGAGTGACCAGTGCCCCCATCCAATGCAGAGTGACCAGTGCCCCCATCCAATGCAGAGTGACCAGTGCCCCCATCCAATGCAGAGCGACCAGTGCCCCCATCCAATGCAGAGCGACCAGTGCCCCCATCCAATGCAGAGCGACCAGTGCCCCATCCAATGCAGAGCGACCAGTGCCCCCATCCAATGCAGAGTGACCAGTGCCCCCATCCAATGCATAGGGATTAGAGCGCCGCCTGATTACATAGAGCAGGGTTCTTCTGCTTACCAGGTGATGTCATACGAAGTCCCGCTTCCTGGACCGGCTTCTATGATAGACATCACCAGTGTGCTGTCTATCATAGGTAGGAGCCGGTCCAGGAGGTGGGACTTATGACAGCGCCAGTGCCGTGTAAGCATTAGAACCCTGCTCTGTGTAATCAGGTGGCGCTCTAATCCCCATCCCCCCTTCCCCTGGGGAGGCAGCCCTACCTTAAGAAAATATCAGTCGTATCTGCCAAGTTTGTGGCCGATATCAATACTTTAAAAAAAGTGACTATCGGCCAAACCGATAATCGGTCGATCCCTAATCTACAGTGAATATAAAAAGTCTAAAACACCCCTGTTAAAATGTCAGATTTCTGTGATAAAAATATGAGACAAGGATAAATCATTTCAGAACTTTTTCCACCTTTAAATGTGACCTATAAAAAACTGTACAACTCAGTTGAACACCAAACTGAAATCTTTCAGGTGGAGGGAAGTAAAAATAAAAAAACTAAAATAATATGGTTGCCTAAGTGTGCACACCCTTAAAGTAATACTTTGTTGAAGCACCTTTTCATTTTATTACAGTACTTGGTCTTTTTGGGTATGAGTCTTCTCAGCATGGCACATCTTGACTTGGCAATATTTGCCCACTCTTCTTTGCAAAAACACTCCAAATCTGTCAGATTGTGAGGGCATCTCCTGTACACGGCCCTCTTCAGATCACCCCACAGATTTTCAATCGGATTCAGGTCTGGGCCATTCCAAAACTTTAATCTTCTAGTAAAGCCATTTTTTTGCTGATTTGGATGTATGCTTTGGGTCGTTGTCATGCTGAAAGATGAAGTTCCTCTTGATGTTCAGCTAACAGAAGCCTAAAGGTTTTGTGCCAATACTGACTGGTATTTCATAATTCCCTCTACTTTGACTAAGGCCCCTGTTCCAGCTGAACAAAAACAGCCCCAAAGCATGATTCTGCCACCACCATGCTTCACTGTGGGTATGGTGTTCTGTTGGTGATGTACAGTGTGGTTTTTTCGCTAAAAACATATCTTTTAGAATTATGGCCGAAAAGTTCAACCTTGGTTTAATCAGACCAGAATACATTTTTCCACATGCTTTTGGGAAACTTTAGATGCGTTTTTGCAAAATTTAGCAGAGCTTGGATGTTTTTCTTCATAAGAAAAGGCTTCCATCATGCCACTCTACCCCATAGCCCAGACATATGAAGAATACAGGGGATTGTTGTCACATGTACCACACAGCCAGTACTTGCCAGATATTCCTGCAGCTGCTTTAAATGTTGCTGTAGGCCTCTTGGCAACCTCCCTGACCAGTTTTCTTCTAGTCTTTTCTTTAATTATGGAGGGACGTCCAGTTCTTGGTAATGTCACTGTTGTGCCTCCACTATTTTCTCCACTTGATGATGACTGTCTTCACTGTGTTCCATGGTATATCTAGTGCCTTGGAAATTATTTTGTATTCTTCTCCTGGCTGGTACTTTTTAACAATGAGATCCCTCGGATGCTTTGGAAGCTCTCTGCGGACCATGGCTTTTGCTGTAGGATGCCACTAAGAAAATGTCAGGAAAGACCTACTAGAACAGCTGAACTTTATTTGGGGTTAATCAGAGGCGCTTTAAATGATAGCAGGTGTGTACCGACTCATATTTAACATGAGTTTGAATGGGATTGCTTAATTCTGAACACAGCTATGTCCCCAGTTATAAGAGGGTGTGCACACATATGCAACCACATTATTTTGGATTATTTTTACTTCTCCACCCTAAAAGATTTCAGTTTGTTTTTCAATTGAGTTGTACAGTTTATAGCCACATTAAAAGATGGAAAAAGTTCTGAATTTATCTTTGTCTCTTTTTTTTCATCACAGAAACCTGATATTTTAACAGAGGTGTGTGGACAACCCCCATTTTAGCAGTCAGCAGCAGAGAGGACGACAGGACTCCTCCTAGAAATCCTGTGCCTCTCTGTGCAGCCGCAGGATCACCTCGCACCTCCTCTGGTCTCAGCATTCAGCAGACTCTGGCAGCTAACTGCTGCCCTCCTTGAATCCTCCTCCAGACCCTGAACTTCCTACTTCTTAGCTCCACCCCAGCTTCATCCCTGCAGCAGCACAAGGTAAGGGGGTGGGGGAACTCCTGACTTCCGATTGGGGGGGAGGGGCGGGGGGGGGGGGGCTTGCTCTGGATATCTAGTCTTACAGATACAACCAGCCCTTTCAGGGCAACCAGAACACGGATGCGGCCAGCAATGTAAATGAGTTTGGACACCCCAGTCCTTAACAGTTACAGGCTGATCAATAGGGGAAGAGTACACAGGTTAGTGTAGGTTGAGAGTCGGTTCACACTGCGGCGACACGAGTCTGTACTACTTCGGGGGCGACTTGTGCATTCCCATGCACCACGACTTCGGAGCGACTTGCATGGACTTCACATAATGAATGTCTATGCAAGTCGCTCCGAGGTCACCCCGCAGTAATACAGGACCCTTTTTCTAAGTCGGAGCGACTTGTGTCGCTCCTATTAGAACGGGTCCTGTAGCGGTCAATGGACCGAGAGGGAGCGCGACTTGTCAGGCTGACAAGTCACCTGACAAGTCGCGCTAGTGTGGACCGAGTCTTAGTCACTTGCCTGGAGCAAAAGGGCCGCTGTTTAATAATAAAATGTAACACCTTTTAGAAAATGTTACACTGTTGCTATATGCTGTGACAAAACAGAAACCTATTCATGCAGACTTGAAAAAGAAAAAAAAAAAAAAAAAAAAGATATAGATAGATATATATTATATATATACACACACACACACACACACACACACTCTCTCTCTCTCACAAAAGTGAGTACACCCCTTACATTTTTGTAAATATTTTATTATATCTTTTCGTGTGACAACACTGAAGAAATGACACTTTGCTACAATGTAAAGTAGTGAGTGTACAGCTTGTATAACAGTGTAAATTTGCTGTCCCTTCAAAATATCTCAACACACAACCATTAATATCTAAACCGCTGGCAACAAAAAGGAGTACACCCCTTGGTTAAAATGTTCAAACTGGGCCCAATTAGCCATTTTCCCTCCCCAATGTCACGTGACTCATTAGTGTTACAAGGTCTCAGGTGTGAATGGGGAGCAGGTGTGTTCAATTTGGTGTTATCGTTGTCACTCTCTCATACTGGTCACTGGAAGCTCAACATGGCACCTCCTGGCAAAGAACTCTCTGAAGATCTAAAAAAAAAAAAAAAAAAAAAAAAAAAAAAGAATTGTTGCTCTACATAAAGATGGCCTAGGCTATAAGAAGACTGCCAAGACCCTGAAACTGAGCTGCAGCACGGTGGTCAAAACCATACAGTGGTTTACCAGGATAGGTTCCACTCAGAACAGGCCTCGCCATGGTCAACCAAAAAAGTTGAGTGCACGTGCTCAGCGTCATATCCAAAGGTTGTCTTTGAAAAAAAAAAGATGCATCATTGCTGCAAGAATTGAAGGGGAAGGGGGGGTTCAGCCTGTCAGTGCTCATACCATACGCAGCATCAAATTGGTCTGCATGGCTGTTGTCCCAGATGGAAGCCTCTTCTAAAGATGATGCACGCAAACAAATATTTACCGTGATAATGTGCCCAAACCCCTATTATTGTGTACAACAAAATACTAAGAGAAAGAGGGGGCTTTGTATGGGCAATTGGAGAGAGGATGATCAAAATTATCACACCATATAATTAATTAAAATTGCTCTCTTTATTGGACATTTTTTATAGACAAAAAACACTAACTACATAGAAAGACTAGATAAAAGAAAAAACGCATATGTAGAAATATATTCCCATGGGGAATGCTGATAGAGTGTATCTCATTAGATGTCCCCAGCAAGCTGACGTGTTTCGCAACAGGGCTTCCTCAGGGCCAGAGAGACCAAGGCAGACTGATATTTCCAGCTGCAATAGAGACCTTGGTAGACACATGCGTTGAGGGGCACATCAGTGCAGGCAGATATATGCAAGAGGTTATGCAATAGAATAACTGCAAATATGTAGATTTAGGGGGAGAATTCACAGTCAGTATCCTCTCAAAATTATCACGGGAACGCCAAGATTACAGGCACCAGATACGTTCCTCGTCTAATATTACATCAATGTATATGGGGTCTCTGTTAGAACCACTGTATACATGAGGCAGATGCTTCACAGAGTGTACTTTATATATCCATATGTATTGGCCATATCATAGACCTTGCCATCAAAGTGAGGGACTCGTTCCATCTTTGTCACAGAAATCTGCCTGTAAACAGTTTGCTAAAGACAAGCACATTACTGGAACCATATCCTGTGGTCTGATGAGACCAAGATAAACTTATTTGGTTCAGATGGTGTCAAGTGTGTGTGACAGCAACCAGGTGGGGAGTACAAAGACAAGTGTGTCTTGCCTACAGTCATGCATGGTGGTGGGAATGTCATGGTCTAGGGCTGCATGAGTGCTGCCGGCACTGGGGAGGTACAGTTCATTGAGGGAACCATGAATGCCAACATGTACTGTGACATACTGAAGAAGAGCATGAACCCCTTCCCTTCTGGAAACTGGGCCGCAGGGCAGTATTCCAACATGATAACGACCCCAAACACACCTCCAAGGCGACCATAGCCTTGCTACAGAAGCTGGAGGGTAAAGGTGATGGACTGGCTAAACATGTCTCCAGACCTAAACCCTATTGAGCATCTGTGGGGCATCCTCAAACGGAAGGTGGAGGAGCAAAGGTCTCTAACATCTACCAGCTCCGTGATGTCGTCATGGAGGAGTGGAAGAGGACTCCAGTGGCAACCTGTGAAGCTCTGGTGAACTCCATGCCCAAAAGGGTTAGGACAGTGCTGGAAAATAATGGTGGCCACACAAAATTTTGATACTTTAGGCCCAATTTGGACATTTACACTTAGGGGTGTACTCACTTTTGTTGCCAGCGGTTTAGACATTAATGGCTGTGTGTTGAGTTATTTTGAGGGGACAGCAAATTGACACTGTTATACAAGCTGTACACTCACTACTTTACATTGTAGCAAAGTGTCATTTCTTCAGTGTTGTCACATGAAAAGATATAATAAAATATTTACAAAAATGTGAGAGGTGTACTCATTTTTGTGAGATACTGTATATACACACACTGTATATAACATGTCCCGAATGTTTAAAAAAAAAATGCACCTCTACACATACATAGAATCAGGTCCTACATTGCTGTTGATAAATCTAGAGGCAAGATTGTACAGTTAGATTGGAATGCATGACCATTAAATCCTATGAACTCTTCACACCAGTCAGTTTTGGGTCAATTGTGTATTTCAAAGTGCTGCATGTTTGGTGCATACTTAAACCCTACCAAAAAAAAAACAACTCCCTATTAAAATGCACTAAAAATAGATGTTTGATGCATTTTTTGGGGTCACATTCTTTTTTCACAGGTGTAGGCTGATGTCAGGCAAACAGAAAAAGCTCCGGAAACGGAGATTTTTACAGAATTTTTGCAACAGAGCAGTGTAAGTAGCATAATGCACTACCTGCATTAGGGTAAAAAACCTTCCACTGACTGCTACCCCCATCCCCTACTTAAATACTTACCAAAGTCCTGTATTGGCCCAGCACTATGCCAAACTGCAACAGCGCTGGTCTCTCTCCTTGCTTTAACAGGCACAGAGGAAGCAGCAGGAGCCATTCTTGAGTCACGCTGTGTTTGTCTAGGGTTGCTCACAGCCCAGCTCAGAAATGTGCCTGCATGTATGCCTCCATAGCAAGCAGCTTGCTATTGGGGCACATGGAGAAGAGGAGAAGCCTACAGCGTAGGCTGGGGAACCAAGAAGAGGAGGTAAGGGGCCACTTTGTGCAATACCATAACACAGGGCAGGTAAGTATAAGTGTCGGTTCACACTATGGCGACACGACTTCGGGGCGACTTAATGAAGTCGCCGTGCACCGCGACTTCGGCACGGCTTGCACCGACTTCACATAATGGAAGTCAATGCAAGTCGCTCCGACTTCGCCCAAAAGTAGTGCAGGAACCTTTTTCTAAGTCGGGAGTGACTTGAGGCGCTCCTATTAGAACGGTTCAAATTGCACAGAATGGAGCACGACTTGTCAGGCGACCAAGTCGGAACAGTGTGAACAGGCACTAAACCGCTCTTTATTTAAATAAATAAAAATTTGAGTCTTTTAGTATCACTTTAAAGAAACAGGTTTCCAAAATGTTACAGCTGTCAGTGTCAAGTAAAGGCTAATCACCAAAGGAGGACACCTGTTCCAGGAACAGGTGTCATAGATGGGTTTCCCCTGAGGGCGCCCGTTCTCACCAGAAAGCATAAGTTCCTGTGCGGTGCGTTTTGACAATGATCCATTTCAATGGGCTGCAAAACACAGTGGACCATGGAGAAAGTAGTGCTTGGGTTTGCAATCTGAGTTTTGGCTGCTATTAACAATACACTGACACTTGCAGATCACAATGGCAGCGTGTTCACCTGTGGGGCAGGAAACCTGCACTGAACGCACCTTTCCAGTGCCGTGTTTTGGTGTGAACCGGCCCTGAGCATAATGGTTCTGGAGGGGATTGTAGAACCAGACTGTAATTTGTATGGTCAGCATAACTATACAAAAAAAATAAAAAGCTACTTTACAGAGCAGCTGGTCTACTCTTTGAAAACTGACACTGTCCTTGCAAACTACAATGCTGTATGAACCTGTCCCTAAAAAGATCATTTAAAATCCTGGCAACCCTGGACCATCACTAGGCCCCCCCAATCTATAAAAAAAAAAAAAAAAAAAAAAAAAAAAAAACACACACAGGTCATCAAGTTTTGCCACCCACACTTGTAGGTTTCAGGGCCCATTCACACATCCGTTCAGCTGCATTGCCTAAATCGTAACTCCACTTTTGTTGAGAAAAAAAAATATTCCCCTCTGGGTGATCTATGTGCATTGCAAGGATTTTAACAAACTAGATTCCTACCTTTTTGTTATTCTGAAGAAATTACTGTATGTTTGTCTGTGTCCATGTGGGAATGTGAGTCTAATGGGAGTCGTTTCATAATTATCAATTAGCTGCTCTGCCTGTAGGGCTCTAATGAGGAAAGCTGCAGGGTCTGCATCCCTTTAGATGTGTTC